>NC_134709.1:10963219-11220719 GCF_043290135.1 Rhipicephalus microplus | reverse complement strand
AAACGCGAACAGCGAAGTGCGTGGATCTATAGCACTAGCAAAGGCACAGGGCGCGCAATCCAGTCATAACCACGCGTGCACATCCGGTTTGGAAGCACGGCACGAAACCCCGATACTTTTACGCGTGTTCTCGTTTTGATATTCGAAGCGAACTGCAAATACAAGAATCTAAACTGAAACGGCGGGAAGCCTTGAGCACGCACCCGCCGGCCGCCATTATATCGTCATATCAAAACAGAAACGCAAGCGAAAATATCGGACAGGGATAGCACAGTGCTCCCGAACCGGATGTGCGAGTCTGTTAGCCATGGTGATCGGACGGTGGGCACTATAGCTTTAATAATGCTTGGTCTACGGGCTTCATTGTTCGCGTTTCATTTGACGCCAGTGGTACAGTATTACGGCTGTAAAGCTCTGTTGTTAAGCAGTCAGATGATCGTGATGGTGTGTCAACGTCGCTTCGCCGTCAGTATGCACTCTAGTTGAACAAGTTCCGACAAGCTGGAGTTACGCTTATCCAAAAACGCTAAATCAATTAAATTTCTTGCACCGGCCTGGGACTCTATACGTCTATAGTGATGAGTGCACGAAGCTTTGATAAGGCTGTCTAATACAACCTAACGACGCAGCAACGTAAGTGTCCTAGCTGTTTTCAGCCTCTTTCAACAACAGAGGCATCGCTTGAGTGCATTGCATTACACCCCACGCTGTGCGACTAAGGAAACTGCAACTCTAGGATAAAACCCGTAGATAGTTCGCTATAGCTAACGCAATACAAGCCTACGCCTGTACTTCTCATCATTCCCATGGTCGCTGAGCGATCGCAGCACCACATTATCCTCAAGGTTGTTGTATGAATCTTTATGATTAACGCCATTTAGCGTTGGTGGTAGGCACATATCGGAGGTTCTCCAGCGGCTTGACCATTACCGAAGTATGACGCAAGGGGCCCGCGGCCGCGCTTTTAAAGGGCATCGCCCTGCCGTGTGGATGTGTTTTGTCGGGTCGCGTGCATGGATATTGGACCCCGGAGGGCGTTCGCGCTTTGGCATTCCTCGCGGCACGGTCACGGGTCTCCACCGAGAAGCGAGGCTAGCGATTTGGCAATGCGATAAGAACATGTTTCGATTACGCGTTCAACTCGAGAAAGCGACGCTCAAGCGCCTTGCAAGTTTTATTTGCAATGCTCGAAGTTTTGTAAGTGGCCGGCTGCAGCCGGGCATTTGAGACTCGTTATCTATAGAATCGTGTTTGCTCGCTATCGCTGCGCCCGTTCCTCTAATCTATGGGCGTCGGCAGGGCGGCACAAAAGGCGTACTTGCCCCTCTCGAGCACTTTCCCCTCCGCCACGGTGGTCTAGTGGCTAAGGTACTCGGCTGCTGACCCGCAGGGCGCGGGTTCGAATCCCGGCTGCGGCGGCTGCATTTCCGATGGAGGCGGAAATGTTGTAGGCCCGTGTGCTCAGATTTGGGTGCACGTTAAAGAACCCCAGGTGGTATAAATTTCCGGAGCCCTCCACTACGGCATCTCTAATAATTATATAGTGGTTTTGGGACGTTAAACTCCACATATCAATCAATCGAGCACTTTCCCTCACCCAAGGCACACCGGTGCTCTCCCCCTTCCCCACCTGCCATGCAACACTGGTTTGCGCCTTCCCCTCTCAATATGAAATTCTGCTGACGACAATGTTGTAAACGCGTGTCGGATAACTAAGTGGGCAAAGTCTAAGTGGGCAAAGTCTGTAGACTTTGGCTTTATCCCATTTAATTTCTCGCCTTCTCTATGTGGTAACGTGACGGAACACGTACACTAGACGCGCATACGAGTTAAATGATGTCGATAACGCTTAGCGCACCGGGACTCGGTTTTCGCAATGCACGCTTGTTGAAGGCCTCTCTCTGCACGCGCGCGCGTTTAGCGGACGATGTGAAAGCGAGATGCGGTGGCGTCGAGGCATTGAAGCGATTGGCGCAAAACATGGGTAAACGCTTCGTTTCTCTATAGGAAGCGCCGTGTAAAGCGTGTCAGTACGGGCGTAATGGGGGCTAGTTAAAGGGCCCCCTCGATCGTCAGCCTCTGAAAATACATTAAAAGAAATTGAACGCGTTATTCTCACCCGGCATTTGTCGTCTTTCTGGCGCTTTTCGTGACGCAAGAGCAGTGATTCCCGTGGCGACTGTGTAGTACGTATACTCCCCATTGGTCAATGCGTGCGAAGTATCGACGTGGCTTGTCAGCTGCAGCCAACGTGCACTGCGGCAACCCATCCGTTCTTGCTTGTCACCCGTGATTATTAAGCGCGATCGACTGACTTTCGGTTCGTTTCGTGTGTTTACTACGACTGCGCAAAGCGAAGATAACAGCATGTAGGCGACAACCACGACACTTAGCGCTGACATCGTACACGCGCTTTTAAGAAATAGGTGGCGCGCGGAGGAAGTCATTTCCCCGCCTTTGAATGCGAGTTGGTGAGGGCCCCTTTAAGCGCCGTCGATTAATTCAATGGCGATACTGCAGAGTGCAACACTTTTGATGCCCGACCAAAAGACGCGCAACAAAGCGCCCCGCGCGAGTTGCACAGAGTTAAAATGGGTCGCCCTCGTTTAAGATGGGCGCGCGTGCGTCTGAGAGGCGCACTGGCGCTGTCACACAAGAGTCATCATTTTGCCTGTGGCTGCACGCGGTGTATGGGGCGGTTGTTTGTCGAGCGTCTCGGAGCCTTTGGCGGGGACAACGGAGCGTCGTGTAAAGCAACGCTTCCCGCCAAATGACGGCGTTCACTCAACGACATCGACACCCGTACGCCTCCTCCATAGTTCCTAGACTGGCCGCTTAGCGTCACTGCGAACGCCTGACTGCCGTAATACTGCCTGCATTTAAAGGAGGCTGCGAAGCTAAAGAAACGAAATCTCCCGCGGAGTGAGCGGTATGCTTCGTCGTTAGAACCGTGCACTGTCGGGGACGCTATACGTTTGACGACTGGCTATTATAGTGCTCCAAAGACGGGCCAAAGCTGCAGTGGTGACACATAAACACACGCTCTGTTCAACCTTGCCCCGCCGCGGTGGTCTAGTGGCTAAGGTACTCGGCTGCTGACCCGCAGGTCGCGGGTTCAAATCCCGGCTGCCGCGACTGCATTTCCGATGGAGGCGGAAATGTCGTAGGCCCGTGTGCTCAGATTTGGGTGCACGTTAAAGAACCCCAGGTGGTCGAAATTTCCGGAGCCCTCCATTACGGCGTCTCTCATAATCATATAGTAGTTTTGGGACGTTGAACCCCACAAATCAATCAATCTGTTCAACCTTGAATGCGCTATACTTGTTGTAGCAATTAATTATCAAAAAGTCTGCCATGCAACATTACTCAGCAAAACATATGTCGAGACTGACATTCGGGCATGTGAATTGATATGCGAGGGTTTTTTTTATTTTTCTTATTTGTTGAATCATACAACACAAAAGATCATCATACTGCTTGGACCCGTAGCCAAAGGCTAGTCCTGGGTCCAAAAAGAAGATGTATATAGTGATGCAGGCTTACTGATACATAGAAAAGAAACTATGATGGAAGCCAAGGCTTTCGTATCGCTCGGTACTTCGTAAAGGAGAGATTATCCCGCGTGATAGCTAAGCTGATCAGGTGTTACGTTGCTAAACCAAGGACGCGGATTTTGCTCATCTGCATGCCGGCGAGCGAACACGAACCTGTCCTTCATTACAGTGCATCCCCCGTAACCGTCCCCTACAACAGCTGTTTGCGTCGTAACATTACGGCGATACTGGCACTTGAAGCTGCACCATATGACATTGTATGAGATGTACCTCGATTGAAACAAGGTCGGAAGACAGGTGATCATTGGCTGATTGCCTTATTTAGGCACGGCATGTACACATGTTATGTTTGACAAATTTTATTACAGGTTTCATTACAAATTATTTTAAAACATTTTAGGGATATAAGCACGTTAATACTTATCCAATGAGAAAGAAGGATACAAATGTTCAGTTTGGTTCTTACAAAGCGTGTTTTAAATGGAGCTAATTTGTCTGACACAACTTTCAGTGCTTGTGTTTGTAGTAATTACTATGCACCTTTGATGAGTTTCCGTTAGCTTACCATGAGCTTTGTGTGCTGGCTATGTTATCGACAGCAAGAAGCTCCTCGCAAATATAGTCTTCTCAGCTGTCTCTCCACTCGCGTGTATTAAACGGAGATGCGGAAAAGAAACGTTGTAAAAGCAGATCATGCAAAACACGTGAAAGAGTACAACTACGGATTTGTAGAAGCATTAATATTGGACAAAGGTGGGCGCGGCACTTCGACCAGGCAGGTTATTCGTGGGTGTTCACCACCTCTTTGCGTGTCCTGCGCCGGTTTTCGTGCGTATATCTGTCAGAGCTAAAGGGACTTTTTTTTTTCTTGCGCACACCAGCCGCAGCATATTCTGCGCTGCACCGTATCATTGTCACGGCCAGAGTCGCGCGCTCGAAACAAAAGGCGACCCAATTTTTCAACTGCCTCGGCCAACACGGAGGCCGTACATCTTGTCCTCGGCGACGACTCCACCAGGACCCTGCAGCGGTCTCCCTTTGGGCCGAGCAACTTTTTGCTGTCGAGTGAAAAAAGCACGCACGAGGACGCCGTTAGGAAAGAAAGAGAAGGAATACGACACGCTGCGTCCGTGTAGTCCTCGAAGATCTCGGTCTCATGCTGCGTTACCACCACGAGTCATAGTCGGGTGGCTTTTTTTTTTGCTTAGCGTCGCCCCAAAGCGGGCACCGTTAAAGCGACTGCGCCGTGATCGTGGAACTCGAGAAAAACGGCACGCCCTTTAAAAAAATGCAACGCCGCGGGAAACTCTTAGTCCCAGCATCGCCAGGACGGCTCCGGCGAGCCAGCATCTCGGCGCCGCGTCGGACAACGCGACAGGCGCACCAGCGGCTGCGCTTCCCTTATTAATGAGCGCGAGGGACCCGACAGGCGGGACGGGAAGGGCGCATGCGCACTCCTTCCCTGCTCTCCCTATGGGCGCGTGGGGAGAGGAGGAGCCCCCCGCGACAGCACGCTTCACTGCAGAGCACGCGGTTTGGTCCTTTTATTCTTTTGTTTCCCTCCCCCCTCATCGCTGGCGCTGCTCGGCCGGCTCTTGCGAGCGTTCCCTTATGGTGGTTTTTCAAGCCCCCCGTGATCCGACGTCGGCTGCAACCGAAACGGCGACGTTTCGCCGTCGCATTGTGCTACGTCGACACTCTTTGGAGGCTAGTGACGTCACTGGAAGAAGCGTTCTTCTTTTACTGCCGGGAGAAAAAAAAATGCCGCTGCTTGACTCGCTCGATTGGATGGGGGCGCGTTTCACCGTTGGAAAATGCCGTGGCGAGATGACAGCAGAGCGGTGGCCAGATTTCTTGTCCCTTCCAGTGGGAACGGTGGCCCTCCGGCGTTGACTCCTCGAAAACTACGTAGTTGTGCCGATCGAAGTGGTGGTGTGCGTGGATCCAGCGTGCTGGGGATCACGCTCGATGTCAACGCCGATGCCCGCGACGCTGGTGCTGAATGATCGATACGAAAAACACGCAGCCACCCGCACGGGAGGCCCAGCTTTCCTTTTGCAGAGTCAAGTTTGTGCAGTGCTTGCGAGCTTCCGAATGTTTGGGTGCACTGTGAGGCCGATGCTCATCGCAGGGCAGCTCGCAGAAGCGAGTAAACAAGGACCTTACATCAGAGGCTCAACGCCAGACCCTTCGCACATTGCTTTCCTCTAAAGAAAATGACTGGCTCACGAGTTTGACGTTTGGCTTTCTGAGCTGTATCAGATGCCGCGGGCGCGGGCAAATTAAGCCAGCGTCACACTTCCACATACAAGCCGACACGCTAACTCTGGCAAAGCGCGTGTGTGGATTTATTGCTACGTCATCCGCAACGCACCACGGAGTTTACCGTGCACGCTACACCACACGTGTATCAATCAGATTAGGCATTAAGAGAAACGGTAAACTTGGTTTCTCTAAGCTGTGGACATGTCGGTTCTGAGCTTGCCGCACTCGCGTCAATCACTGCATGCTTTTCGTTGTCGTGATGACTGCTGTGACATCGGGCTGCACGTCAAACCCACAAACACATTATTTCGTCCCTATTATGCGGGAGGAATAGGAAGGACTTGGCAACTTTTAGTTTTCGAGCGTAAAACCAACATAACTAAGATAAGTGCAATTAATCGGAGACCACTGTTCACTCGAAACCTAGAAGCTCACGTACGGTTGTCGTTTAGTTAAAGCTAATTCCAGTTGCACTCCATGTTTCCCCGTGTCAATCCTTCGTAAGCGCACACAAGTGAAACGGATAATAGGAGGTGAGAACTCGGTATGGACAGTGGCGGATCCACTACGCTTACAGTGCGGCGAAACAACTCGGATTCGCATGTGACGCAGCCGGATCAATTTCGAACGTATGTGGACCTGCAGAGAACAGTCATTGCTGTACAATATGAGCTACCAAAAAAAAAAGCGAAACGACAGAAACCGGTTTTTTGTGGTTGTAATGTTTCATTTTTCTTCTTCGCTTTGCGCACTGACTATTCGCTCTTTACGGACGTTTATCACGCACATAGCCTGTCGGGCTAACAACAAGGAGCGTGGTAGTATTTGCGCATGTTGCAACGTTTCCCAATCATAGGCAATGGTAACAAAGAGGCTTCTACCGACAACAAACGCGGTGATCTTTCCGACTTCAACGAATGAATCCCAAGTATATTCGGTTCATCACAGAGGACTGCACTGAACTGCAAACTCCGCGCAGTGGCCAGTGTAGTGGAGTCATGTACGCTGCGTGCACCGTTCTGTTCGGCGTCGTCGAAGCCACGCAGCGTTAGAAGTGCCAGCGTACGAGCGCGATCTCCTCACCTGCATGCGAGCCGGGATCGGCGACGCTGACGACCACCACCAGCGAGAAGCAGACGGTAATCCAGTAGCGGAAGCAGGGGCCGCCGCTCTCTTCCGGCTGCATCGCTGACCGGCGGAGACGGGGCCACCCCAAACAGCGGGGTGTTTCTAGCTGGCCCGCTTGGTCAAGGATCTGGAACGAGGCTTGCCCGGAGGCCGCCGTCTATGCACGCTCCCCGTCGCCGTCATTTTGTGCTGGGCTCTGCGGGGTTACGTGCGACGCCGCCGCCGCCGATGGCGCACTCTGCCGGGACGCGCCGCCGGGAGTGACTCTCTCTTTCTCTCTTTTGTCTCTCTCGGCCCGTTCGCCTCCTTTCCACCGGACTCTGGTTCGGAGCTGTCACCTGGCGGCAGCGGCTCACTCTACGTTCCCGCCGGCTCTCGAGATAGCGGTCGACGGGAAGAAAGTAACCGCGCTTGAAACGTCAGATAGTCAAGCTAGTTGGTCAAGCTAGTGGGCACTGGGGGCCCATCGGAGACAGTCAAGCTAGGCAGTCAAGCTAGCGGGCACTGGGGGCACATCGCAGGACAGTAATAGTAACGCATTTCCGATGGAGGCGGAAATACTTCAGGCCCGTGTAAACAATGCGTCTTCGACCCTTTTCCTCCATAAGTGTATTAGTTTAAAAGGCAAGGCACCGTCCAATTCGTGGCCTATCTTCAGCAATGGGTTGCGCCACGATGTTGAAGAACCAACCAACCAACCAACTTTCTTCAGGCTTAGCGCTACTAGTTCAAACTCTCTTATTTATTTACGTTCTTGACTTGCTGCGTACTGGCACCTGATTGTCGAGCGTTTATTGAGAGCACACTGGGCAATAGGCTGCTGCTGTCCCTGGTGACGTTGACCTCTGGTGTTAGCAGCTGCACTGAACAGACACCAGACTCCACAGATTAAAACTGAATGCATTTAGAACGGAATATTACGTTAAGACTTTCCTGCTGTCCAAGCAATGATGCTAACCTTACAGCCCGCTTTCGTGGAATAGAAACCGCATTGCTAACGCTCTGACACAAAAATGGCGCAACTAGTTCCAGACGGTTTGCGTCATGCGCGAGAATTCATGTGTAGAGCGTCACTGGCTCCGGACATTATGCTCAGTGCAGTGTCAAATCTCGAGAGAAAGTCAGCGGCGTTCGGTGTAAAACTCCACGTGTGCTGGGATTATTCGGCAATTATTGCATAAGCAGCTTAAGAGAAGCTCAAAGACGCTCCTTAAGTGCTCGTGCGTAAGGGTAGTGGCGTTGAAGCTCTCCAGTGAAACGATGGAGACATGGGTAAAAAAAAAAAAGAAACGTGCGCCAGACTTCCCGCTGCTGTCGTTCCACGTTGAAAACTTGAGCGCTTCGCTTCTTGATACTTTGATAAGATATTATCTTTCTCGTCCTCGTCATTTCCTGATTCTGTTATATTTTGTTACTGAAAAACTAAGCTCGACATCAGTGAGAATATATATATATATATATATATATATATATATATATATATATATTCTAGAGATCTGTAAAATGTCGTATGTCGTTTTTTTTTATTTGCCACGCTATTTAGTAAGCCTGAAGAGTCAAGTACAGAAGCATAGATCAGAATATATAGAAAGCAAGACCCAGTTGTGAAATCAGCTGTCTTGTCATAAACGGACAGAAAAAACGTAAGGTGAGTCGTCTGACATGGGAGCTGTTCACGATGGTTCAGGTACACAGAGATCACGAATACTCCGGCCGAGAAGCGTTGAGACAAGAAATACTAGGTATGGCGTCATGTCTGATACTATATACTTAGACTCACAAACTTCCGTGCAGTGTAACTAAGGCGCGGGCTCGTTTCGGTCGATCAGAAACGAGAGGCGTTTGCGCGCTCTAGAGAAGAGAGAAGGACTCGGTCATTGCACGCTACTAATTTTTCCGCAAAGCTTTCTCTCTCGATCGGCGTCGCGCAAGGAATGATAAAAGGTCGACGATAAAAGAGCCCCTCTTCTTATTCTCTTCTTTGATTGGCAGACGTGGTTTTTGCTTCTCTTCGCGGAGAGTGGCTTTTCTGTAATCGAAGCGTAAACAAAGGCTATTTCTGGAGACTGCAACAACGTGGGGCAGAATCTTGTACTCGTTTTGTCTTTGCTCAGTGTCAGTGTACTCTGGAACAAGGACTCTTTTCCAAAGCTACATTTGCAAAATAAAGATTATATATCTGTCTGTCTGTCTGTCTGTCTGTCTGTCTGTCTGTCTGTCTGTCTGTCTGTCTGTCTGTCTGTCTGTCTGTCTGTCTGTCTGTCTGTCTGTCTGTCTGTCTGTCTGTCTGTCTGTCTGTCTGTCTGTCTGTCTGTCTGTCTGTCTGTCTGTCTGTCTGTCTAACCTTCAGACGTCTGTTCTGCTCCCAAGCAATCTCCAGAAATCAGCTGTTCCACGAAGGCAACTTCCTTCTGGGCAATTGTATGAGCCTGGACAGAGCGTACAAAAACGAAACAAAGACCTAACACGTATAAGATTGCACCCCAAGTGCTGTGAAGGAATGCAACCACGAGGCTGCTTTCGTGCTTACTAAACGGTTTTTCTACGATTCTCCCGGTTCAAACCTCGCGACAGGAAGGAGCCCTTTCACGTGGACGTGAACAACTTCTATCTCAAACCGGTTTTGTCCGGATACTGCCAAAAGCAATGCTACAGAGTGTCAGCCTGGCTCCATGAATTAAGGAGTGGGGAGACGACACAACTCGGTCCACGCACTTTCGGGAACAGATTGCCCGTGCGTCCACCTCAGTTGAACAGTGCGACATTTTTGTTTCCTTCTTATTCGCTAGGTTGTCTTCTATAGGCTTTCCAGCCCTATCTTTCTACTTGGCTGTTCAACAAACTCTGACGTTGTTCTTCCTTTGTTTTTCGCGTTCTACTATCGAGTATAGTTATCCAATTAGGTTTGCAGTTTTTTATGGGGGAGCCCTTATAAATTCACTTTACCCAGACTGCTTATTGGTCGGGTAAGCTATATCACGAAGGGCGTACTAACGTGACCGTGTAAAAGAGCTCGTTTATCAAAACTTCCGATGCCGGCGTGGGTGATTGTGAGCGAAAAATCATCTTGTCCGGGACAGAAAAGTCTAGAAAGGTGCAAACAAAGTAAACAATAAAAATTTCCTGAGAGCGAGTCATTGGGCAAGTTGGTAGTTCATTATACTGCCAACAGCGCAACGAAGGACAAGAGACAGGAAGAGCACAGACAAGCGCAGACTGAGTTTACAGTCGGCGCTCGCCCGTCTTCGTCCTATTCCCTGTCTTTTGTTGCGTTGCTGTCAGTATGAAAATTCTCTGGTCTGACTGAGTGTCGAACCCAACCCGATCTCGTGGCAAGCGTGTGTTCTACCACACAGCCACTCGTCTAGATTGATATAACTTACTGAGCTTGGAAATGCAGAGGAAATAATGGTAAGGCTGTACAAACACCGCGCCTCACATCCAGCTCATGATTACATCAATAAGAATAATACTATTAATAGCTGGGGTTTAAGTAGTCTGGCCTCAAACATTTTCGCCTTCACCTAAAATGCAGCCGCCGCAGCCGGGGTTTGATCCCGCGAACTTTGGGTTAGCAGTCAATTGCCATAATCACTTTAAGGCGCCGTGGTTGTCTAGTGGCTACGCATCTAGTGCGCCCATCGCCTACTACAGCGGTGAGATTGCGTGTGACAAGTTTCCGCGCGCCATCACCGACAGCTACAAGAGCCAGTCGCAAAACTGCGCTGCTAGCATCCGCAGGTTGTGGGTCATCATGGTCAAAATGGCGGCTACAGGTGAGCCTAGAAAGTTGGGCTGGTTGTTTAGGGTAGCTACGAACTATTGTTTCGATCTACATATGCAAAGAACTTCCTGCTGTGAACGAGAACCGTAAAGGTTGACGACAATGTCCAAACAAACATCCCCCGTTTACACAATAAAATCGAGCAGGATGTTTGAGCCAATGCAGTGTGATGTTTCAACCGATGCCGAGCAGTTGAAGTGTTCTTCATGGCTAACCAGATGTTACAGCGGCCTACTCTAAATACACATTAGAAAGTCTGTCAAAGACACTTCATCTGTGAAAGAGGATGAACCGATGTTCATACATGCCCCGCCGCGGTGGTCTAGTGGCTAAGGTAGTCGGCTGCTGACCCGCGGGTCGGCGGATT
Source organism: Rhipicephalus microplus (assembly GCF_043290135.1). NCBI lineage: Eukaryota > Metazoa > Arthropoda > Arachnida > Ixodida > Ixodidae > Rhipicephalus > Rhipicephalus microplus. The sequence continues at coordinate 11,209,621 of NC_134709.1, read as the reverse complement.
GAATCCCTGCTGCGGTGGCCGCATTTTCGATGTAGGCGAAAATTCCGGCGGCCAGTGTGCTGAGATTTGGGTGCATCTTAAGAACTCCAGTTAGTAGAAATTTCCGGAGCCCTCCACTACGGCGTCTCTCATAATCATATGGTGGTTTTGGGACGTCAAAACCCTACATATCATATTTAGGAGGCCGGGTGCTGCTGTTTGCTGTCGTGGTCGCTTGGCGTTACGCAGCACTGTGGTGTATCGAACGTGCTTGACGCACCTACCGGGAGAAGTGCTCGTCCTCTTGTTCTTCGAGCGCCTGGACGATGAATCACTTATTATCACTTCAAAAAAAAAAGTAGTTGGCTTGGCGTAACACAGGCAAAGAAAAAAACAGAAAAAGAAAAGAAGAAAGTGCAAAATAGAGAAAGAAAAAGAAAAATACGAAGAAAATATAAAGGGCAAGAAACAGAAAAAAAATGATACAGGAAGAAATAAATATAAATGAATATAGAAAAGACAGAAAAACCTAAAAGGAGAAAAAGAAAAGGAGAAGAGGAATAAAAAATAAAAACAGGAAAGGAACAAACTTCCTGCAGGCTTGGCCCCTCTTAGTGCGAATCGATATTATTATTATTATTATTATTATTATTATTATTATTATTATTATTATTATTATTATTATTATTATTATTATTATTATTATTATTATTGTTGTTGTTGTTGTTGTTGTTGTTGTTGTTGTTGTTGTTGTTGTTGTTGTTTGTTTGTTTGTTTGTTTGTTTGTCAACTTTGTCATCAATGATTAAACTCACTCACAAGAGGCGTTGTGCGCGGGAAAGTGCTAGAGAATGTCTGATCAACATTTCAAGTAAAACTATGGTATGTTGCTGAAGGACCTATTTCCGAGCTCTCTTCTTTTACCCGCGCTGCGAGCCACCTATTGTGACCCCCCCCCCCCCCACCTTGGAGCTTACTGTGAGTGTCGCGTCGCCCTGGGCCTACGCTGCTGGTCCGGCTGATTTATTTATTTATTTTTCATTTATTTATAATACCTCAAGGGCCCCAGTCAAGGGGTGTTACATGAGAAGGTAGACATTTCACAAACAGATGATTTGTTCGATGGCTTCTTTGATTCGGTGCGAGGTTAAGCGCGATTCCGCCGTAATCAGGGCGTCGACGGCAGCGACAAAGCGGGGGCGACGTTCACCGACGCCGGGTGCGCCGAGCTTAATCGAGCGCGCTGCAATTAGCCGACCTGTGCGTTACAGTCGTCCGTCATCAGCCTGGCGGTGGTGGTGGAGAGAACGTCGGTTACCGAACCGTGTCCTCGCGAGTGCGTATTTTTGTCGCCACGGCACCGAGACTCGTATACGACCCGGTATGGAAGCACAAGCACCAACGCGTCGCTTATCGGGCGCCGGAAAATAGAAGCGCGCCTCCGTCGAGGGAGAGACGCTTTCGAAAAGCGTGATCAGTGTGAGGTAATGAGACACACCCGCCCGAACAACAGGTGCCAACGACGGCCCGGCTGAAACGTTACAGACGAGCTGCTTTTCTTGCATCTGCCGCGGCACTAACGGAAACAGCTTGGAACACTCGCTGGCGCGCTACTTTGTCGATCTTGTTTTCCCTCCTCAATAAAGAGCTAGATCGCGCTGTAAGATAATTATTAGTGAGCTGTGTCGCACAAAAAGTGAATGGGTATCTTGCTTGTTTATCTATTTATTTATTTATTTTATTTATTTTATTTAATACTGCCAGCAACCTTTCGGCCGCCAAAGCAATCGGGGTCGCAGGGCAGGGGAGGTTACATATACTACAAGTTAATGTTGCGTCATAACGGCAAAATAACGAATAAATACGTAAACACCAACAAAAGTGATGCAACGACGATCAATACCGAGTTATTGATGTCAAGTAGCAAAGCACAACCATCGCATTACAAGACCAATACAGTGGAACAATCAATAGCACGTGAACTACTTTCAAATCGAATCAAATCAAATCGTTATTTCCACCATGTACGATCTCACAGATGAAGGACAAAGGAAATAAAGATGCCGAGAGGCGGCTTGACTACTTCGCTGCCCAACGTAAACATATAAATGTGCAGAATAAAAGCAGTATACAATAACCTGCAAAAGTGCATACAATATTACAATGCCAGGATCAAGAAAATTAGTTTTCTTTTACAAATATAGATCTAAGCGTAGCGGAGGAACAACAAAACAAATCGAAATTAACTAAAGATGGTTTAACAATGATGGTAAAGAATAACACCAACATTCTACGCCAGTATTCGAACGGGGTGCGACAACCTTCCAATACTCTCTATGCCTTGTTTTGTAGTAGGGGTCGTTTGTTTCTAAATGTGCTAGGGTGTCTAAAATTATGTATGCTATGCCGTATTTATTATTTATATCTAGAACTCAGCCGATAACAGTATAAATTGTGAGCTGTTTTAATTTTCTCAATTATCAAAACACACCCATGAATTACAAGCGGAGAACAATAACCGATAAAAAAATTCAAACCTTAGCATGTTCAGTACCTCGTTTTGTAGCCCTTTCCACTCAACTATTGTCCTCGGGAAAAAAAGCCAACTCAGATATGTTCCTTGGAAACAAGGACCAACAAAACCAAAATGGCGTTGTTGCATTCGCTGAAAACAACGTTTCTCAGTCGATGTACCGATTCTATTCAGCGCCTATCTAAAAGCTTTCTGCACCCAACACGGTTTTATAAAGCCTCCAAGATTAGAGGCATTGCATTATTACAGCACCTTAACTGTTTTTACATGGCCTTCGTGATGGGCCCACCTTTGATCAAAGCGACGATTTTATGCGGTGACGCCATCGTGCCACGTTACGTTTGCGACGTCATAACGACGTCACGTGCTTTGCTTATATCTTTGATGTTATGATGACGCAAGGTCCTATGCTGACGTCACCGTGTGATATATTTCATCACTCATATCCACAGCGCCGATGCAAGACGCCGATGGCCATTTCTCGCGTTTGATAATGCGTTTAGGTCTCTCGCCTATAAAAAACTGCCGTGGATTCTTCCACAGCACTCACACTGTTGTCTGTTGTTGTTTTCCCTTCTTGACTGTATAGCATCTTTTCTTCACGCTCATACCAAGCTGCGCTAAAGCAGTATCATTTTATCATGCACCAATTCGCCCAGTCAGCAGTACTTTTTCACGTCTCCACTCGGTTAACCAAATATTATAACAAACCTCCTAATGACGGCAACCGGACGGAATATTTTTTTTTTTGGGTGCCCTAATTGATTCGGGTTCTCGTTAACTTGTGTAGACAGATTTCCTAACTAAGCAACGTAGACAGAAAGGAGATTTGCCGACTTTTGTTGGTTAGTACGCTCGTAAATTAGCACGCGCAATCACCTCCCGTGGTGGCTCATTTTGCTCTCCCCCTCATTCGTGATGCGCGACAATTTTAACTTCATTTTTCACGCAAGAGACTCGGTGATCCTTGTCCGTTCATCTGCGCCTCAACGCAATACCCTCGTTGCGCAACTAGGTGACTTCGATCGACTCGTTACGTTGATCGCATGCTTTGCACATGTGGAAATTGAGAAGGAGCGATAAAGGAAAGACGAGAATATAAATCAGGTGGAGCCCGGTTGGCAAGCAGGCATTATTTCTATCTTCTGTACCTTGGTTTGATCATTTTTTATCGAAGTATGGTGTACGCACTATACGTTTCGGTCGTATTAGGTGGGCACCCATCTAGTCAAGATGCTCATTGTGGTAGCTTCTTTTTTTAGTGCTTCTTTCTCATTATTGAATAAAAAACTAAAGAAAAAATTGGCCCCGTATCGGAATGTTTCACTGCAAATGTCGTCGAAAGACCACAGTCTTGCGTGTGGAGGGAGTGACCAAAACGTTTATTTGATGTTCTGTGCGAGAAAATCGGTTAATTGTATTCTGGAAGCGCTGCGTTAGAGAGTCTCGGTCCGTGCAGCGAAGGCGACCGAGCGCATCGAGGCACGTTAGACACGAGCGCCATCTGGCAGTTAGCTTCTAAAACGAAGGATGGCGTGAGCGTTCGCGGAGAAAGATGCATGCCTGTCTCGGAGGCTATAAGGAGTAGAACGCAAAGCGACGGGCAGGTGCCACCACCATGTCATCTTAGCAAAGCATTGGAAACACTTGTATTTTTGAGCATCGCGTTGCAACTGTCAGCGCAGCGTGATAAACGCTACGGTCCTTAGGATTACTGCCTTCTCTAGTATAAAGGTACACATACAAAACATCGACGTGTTATGTTGTTTCAGATGTGCGCAATAATTGCTTTTTAATTCACAATCGCACAAGTATACACGCTGTAACTCGAGTAATATTGGTGGGCGCTGCGGATGGGGTAGGCCGTTTGAGGTATCGTTTGGTGCCTTTAGGGAAATTGTTACCACAAACAAGCAGACAAATGTACAGAAAGACAGACAGACCAAAATTTTGGCGTCGAAGGTCCCCAAGGAAGACCTAAAATCTTACAAGGTGTTTCATGCATTCAATTAAGCTTACTCGAAAGCAGAAGCCATCCTCTTCATCATCTCAGTCGATTTACTGATTCTGCCCAGCAGCCATCCATTGAAAGGTTTCTGCACCTGACGTAATTTTGAATAACCTCTAAGATCGGAGGCACTTCGCCTATAGTTTTGTACTGCCTCTATGATCAGACATTTTTTTGACCAAGCAATGATGCCATGTGGTGACGTTATCATGTGACGCTGCGGGACGTAACCAAACAGTGACGTCACAATGACGGCGCGAATTTTAGCGACCTGTGACGCCATCGTGATTTCATATGGTGGCGTCATCACATGCTTATTTATTGAATCACTTGTCTTCGACGTAGAAAAAAATCTTTTCCGACTAATCTACCAAGAACGAATACCGCTTCAGCCATCGATGCTCATAAGCTGGGAACCGCTTTTTGACTCTGTGATTGCTTGCATTAAAAAAAAAAAATAAGTCCACAGCTTTCATGTCATATACTCAGGCTATCTGTAGCACGACCTCCAAAATAGGTTGTTGCTACTGTAAATACTTTAAAAAAAGCCCCTGCCTTTTTTTCTTTTGCATCCATGATTCGCCAACACTTATTTGTATATCATGGTCACTTACAATTCATTAGATACTCATAGATCACCTCGCGTATCACTGTCACATTTTTAAATTATATACACCGTTTTTTCAGTTTGTTTATAGCACGTGATTTTAGGCTTCTATACAGCCACAACACACCTATTCATCGTAAAGATTTGTCATCGACTCCACTGCATAAGAGGCATGGTGCTATTAGGCCACTCATGGTCCTTGCGGCGCAAAACCTTACTAACCATCGCACTCGACGTCACCTGATGCCGACGCCGATGGTTGAACTTCGTGTTAAAGAAGGCATCCAAGTCTTTCGCCATCAAAAGCACTAAAGTGAATTGAATCCAGCGTGAAACGACAAAAGGACGTAAGGACACCGCCGGCGCTATTCCGACGGGGTTCTTTGACCATTTCTTTCTGTCTCTCTGTGTCTTTGTCTGTCTGTGTGTCTGTCTGTGTGTCCGTCCGTCCGTCCGTCCGTCCGTCTGTCTGTCTGTCTGTCTGTCTGTCTGTCTGTCTGTCTGTCTGTCTGTCTGTCTGTCTGTCTGTCTGTCTGTCTCTGTCTGTCTCTGTCGGTCGGTCGGTCGGTCGGTCGGTCGGTCGGTCGGTCGGTCGGTCGGTCGGTCGGTCGGTCGGTCGGTCGGTCGGTCGGTCGGTCGGTCGGTCGGTCGGTCGGTCGGTCGGTCGGTCGGTCGGTCGGTCGGTCGGTCGGTCGGTCGGTCGGTCGGTCGGTCGGTCGGTCGGTCGGTCGGTCGGTCGGTCGGTCGGTCGGTCGGTCGGTCGGTCGGTCGGTCGGTCGGTCGGTCGGTCGGTCGGTCGGTCGGTCGGTCGGTCGGTCGGTCGGTCGGTCGGTCGGTCGGTCGGTCGGTCGGTCGGTCGGTCGGTCGGTCGGTCGGTCGGTCGGTCGGTCGGTCGGTCGGTCGGTCGGTCGGTCGGTCGGTCGGTCGGTCGGTCGGTCGGTCGGTCGGTCGGTCGGTCGGTCGGTCGGTCGGTCGGTCGGTCGGTCGGTCGGTCGGTCGGTCGGTCGGTCGGTCGGTCGGTCGGTCGGTCGGTCGGTCGGTCGGTCGGTCGGTCGGTCGGTCGGTCGGTCGGTCGGTCGGTCGGTCGGTCGGTCGGTCGGTCGGTCGGTCGGTCGGTCGGTCGGTCGGTCGGTCGGTCGGTCGGTCGGTCGGTCGGTCGGTCGGTCGGTCGGTCGGTCGGTCGGTCGGTCGGTCGGTCGGTCGGTCGGTCTTTCCATGTGTGCCTGGACGTTCTCGTGGTCTTCTCTTTAACTTAACACATAGCAAAACTGGCGTGAAAGGAAAATCGGAAACGTTAACAAGAGAATATTTCAATGAATATATCGAGCCGGCGTTGGGAGTGTTGTAGATGAGCAAAATATTATACATACACGCGATTCTAGCCGAAACCAAACACAGGCAGTCTGCGGGACAGTCTTGTATTGCACCGCATAGCTACGCCAGTGACAGTGATTGAAATCGCATCCGGAAGTGTCCCTGTACAGTCATGTCACGGCTACGTCAGCTGGGGTCACCGTATTGGCAATCCGCTATCTTAACAACGTAATAGATATTGCATATCTACTCCTATGACTAAGTAATCAATAGTCAACAGTCGCTCGGCCCCGGATGAATATGCCGAAAATCGCTACCTATAATACGCACATAATCGCATCATAGCGTGCGCAATAAAACTCACGCCTGGGCTTCAACGTAAATGTCGACGTTATGTCGAACTGTAAGCTACGTTTTAGGTGTTCAGTTTTAGGCGATCAGTTTGGTAAGTTCGCCACATGCGCACAACTAAACAGAGTGCAGAGATACGTCGATTCAACACGCAACGCTTAAAGGAAAACGCTGCATATGTTGTTACTCGCTTAATGCTTCGCATAACACCGACTCCCACAAAGCATGGGATCTGGCGTAATTTTCACAGCGTACTTGTTAGAATCTTGCGTTTTTGTTACCATCGCCGTGGGTGACGTAAGCCATAGCTACGAAAAAATAAAATGAGAAAAATGCATACCTGGGATCGAATGGGATTTGACCTGGAACACTGTTCGTGGCAGTGAACTTTTTTTACCAGAAAGCCACGCTGGCGCATGAAACTAAATTGCAAAAAGACCCTACGCATGCGTCGTGTTGGGCAAAGAATAGCACTAATCTATGTAATATAGCGTGGCAGAAAAGTAAAAAAAAAAACAACCAGTCATCACACAATGCAAAGTGCGCAACGAGTGTGTGGTTTGATGCTTCCCAACCACTGCAAAAGGCTCAGTCATAATTCTTTATATATAGTGTATATATTTCCTTACACATGTGTAGCAGCGATCTTGCTTATGCTTAGGAAGATGAATAATGAAGTAGAGGATGCTGGCGTATTTCCCCAAAATTATTTATGGCGTAGTCGTTACCTTGCGAAGAGCCACAACTTCAATCTCATTTGGCCTTGCCTCAACATGAAGCTGCGTTCAGAATTCTCATTAGACAGGATCGCAATCGTCAGTTATTTATTGTTTTCATTTGTTTGGGTTTTTATTTGTTCAATAAATATGGTATTAGCTAGCGTAGCGCTGCGACAGTGAGGAGCATATTCCGATACGCATCCAAGGAGACGTCGACCTATAGCAAACGACTGTTCCTTTCCCCTTTAAAGCTAGCTTTTTTGCACGTACGTGTGTACTGCGTACAAAACACGCTTTACAGGCGGACTGTAGTAAGAGTTGGGCGTATGGTGGTGGTGGTGCGACATGCTTGAATTGTGAAAGGTGCAGCGGAGACATTGTTGTGGCTGCGGTGCGTGTCTGTGTCATTTAGCCTAATGACGTCCTAATATTCGTAAAATTTAAGTGAGCGCCTTTGCCGGTATTCGCGCCTGCACATTTATTCTCCTCAACGTTCTCGTAATCCCCACTATCTTCAAATTTACGGGCAGCTGCTGCTGTGACGTAGCCCATCTATTGGAGGTTTTCCATTGCTAAACAGCATCACAGATGTAAAGAAAGATTTGTAGTGGCGCCAGCTTGTGGAATCGTCTTTCAGGGATGCAAGTAGGCCACATTGAATGTCACGCTATGAACGCTATTCTACATGCATTGCGTTATGAAGTATGGCAAAATTCTTATGCCACAAAGTTTTTTATCTGAAGCCGCTAACTCCACACCAATATTCACTAGGATCCTACAAGATTGGTGTGTACCTCGCGTATGTGCTAACTACGGTTTTTTTAGTTCAAAACTATACCTTGCCTTCTCTGCTTGACAAGCTTCACCTATCTCATGACTCTGTCTATGAATTAACTTTGTTACGATTCTCTTCGAAATCAATTTTGTTAGGATGTACACTGCCCGCCAATATATTTCTTTTGTTTTGTGTGTGTGTGTGTGTGTGTGTGTGTGTGTGTGTGTGTGTGTGTGTGTGTGTGTGTGTGTGCGCGTGTGTGTGTGTGTTGTGTGTGTTGTGTGTGTGTGTGTGTGTGTGTGTGTGTGTGTGTGTGTGTGTGTGTGTGTGTGTGTGTGTGTGTGTGTGTGTGTGTGTGTGTGTGTGTGTGTGTGTGTGTGTGTGTGTGTGTGTGTGTGTTTGTGTGTGTGTGTGTGACTTGTATCCTAAGCTATGTTGTATTTGTAACATTCTCTATTTTCTGTTGCACCACGTGTTTTTCTAATTTTCTTTTTTATGGGTTTCTAATGCAACATAATTTACCTGTACTTACTCTTTATGTTCTTCATATACCGCAGTACCGATGTGTACGTGCGGGAAGTAAGCACTGTTAGGCCGCGACTGTGCGGCTTTTTTTCTCCCATCCTCAGCCATGGACTTGCGTAGCCATGTCTGAAATAAAGAACTAAGAATGTTCAATAAGTCCTAGCGAGTGCACCATCCAATCACAAACGAATTAGGATTCCACAATACGTTGACGGGCAAGTTGGTTCTGATGCATAGTTACTCTCAGTGCAACAATACCACTCGAGTGAGACGACAGGACGCAGAGCTACTCTCAACAGGCGTCATCATGTTGTCTCGCGCATTCGTATAAGAAATAACGGAGCAGAAGATCGTGTGCAGTTGATAACAATGCCCTAAAACTGACACGTCAATAACAAAGCATTGTCGTTCATGATTTTTGAGCGCGTAATGGCAAAGCAAGCACCACAATTACCAGGGGCTCAAGTGAAATACCGTGAGATCACACGCATGCGCAAGGTGCTCGCTATACAATTGACTTGGGAGAAAGTTGAGAGAAAAGAAGAAGAAGAATATAGGCGTCTCTAATAATCAAATGGCGGTTTTGGGACGTTAAACCCCACAAATCAATCAGAAAAGAAGAATAAGAAGAAGCAGTAGATGATGATGATGTTGTTGTTGTTGTTGTTGTTGATGATGATGATGATGATGGTGGTGATGATGATGATGATGATGATGATGATGATGATGATTAAAGTGGCTTTCGCCGTCGTGTCATTCTAGGTAAATGTATAAGAAAACCATGTCAGTTTTTCAGTTTTTTTTTTACCTCTTCCTTTCTCCGTGTGTAAGGTAGCAAATTGAACGTATAGTCTAGTTAACATTTCTAGCTTTCCTACAGTCCTTCTCTCTCTTTTTTCCTTATAATTTCTTTCTCCATTAAGACGTTGAAATTTTGGCGGTCTAAATTTGGCACTACCATATGCAGGGCTCATCCGTCGCTCGCTCGCTCGATATCAATAAAAGAAAAGGGCTAGAGTGTACTGAAAAGCAAGCAACCGAAAGAAAAATGGACAGAGGAGAACAGTACTAAGTGAAATTACTCGCAACTTGTGGTTTTTCTAAGAAAAATATTATTCCGTTCGCATATGAACGTTTTTTTTTTTCAATTACGGCTTGAACTCGGCGATAACAGTTGCCAACTATACTGCCAAACCAGCGTGTTAACCGTAACTCTCGACAGCTAATATGGATTCGGGAAAATTACGTTTCCTATAGGTGCGCGCGATGCGCGTCGCATAACTGGTTCTCGTGAACGAGCATAACTAAGGAAAACAACTTGCTAAGTGGAGCAGCGGTTAAAAGAAATATTGCGGGAGCGATGACAAGAAGACGAGGTATCGACGTTCCCACATGCGCCTAGAGAAGATCCGATGGCGTCGTTTGAATATTCTATCGAAGCGATAAAAAAAAGGCAGCGATCAGCACTTTTTTGGCGTAATGAGAAGCGTTTCATTTTTACATCGATATCGGAAAGCATTGCAGATGGCCATCTTGTTTTTTTTTACTACCACTGAAAAAGGAAGCAGCTTTTTTTTTCTTTTTTTGATCAGTCATCCTATTTCTGCCCTGCCATCGTCACTGAACCAACAGTAAGTAGCATATTATTTGAGGAAATAACTCTCTTGGTTTTTTTATTCATTCGTTTAAAACAACTCTAAGGTGAAAGACATCTTCTTTTTCTCATCAGTCGATTTATTTTTCCTCACCCGCCTCCCTCCAAAAGCTTTCTGCACCTAACGTGGTTTTGTACGGCCTCCAAGAGCGGAGGCATGGCGATGTTTCACCACCTTACCTGGTTTCGCACTGCCTTCGTGATCGACCCACGTTTGACCAAGCGCCTATGTGATGTGATGATGTCACCATGCGATGTCGCGTTCTGTCACGTCGTGATGATGTCACAATTTCGTCGATCGTGACGTCATATGTGGACTTCGTCATGAGATGGTCGTTTTTTTGGCATCAATCGCGTGTACGCCGCCTATGGTCAGTTTCGGGATTTTGTAAGGCATTTAAGACGTTCGCGCTAACTTTTTGTCTCAATTTAATAAAGATCACCAGAAAAAAAAGATGGCCATTTTATGTTGCCGACATTGCTCATAAAACGTGCTGCTTTAGAACGCCACGTTATAAGCTATCCCTCAAGGAAATGTTTCTAAAGATTGTCATCTTTCAATACCTCTCGTGCATGTTCATTCCGCGCTTCTGGAACGAAGTACTTCAAAAGCGAAAGCGAAAAGAAAAAAAAACAATGTTACTGTTTTTCTCGACCGCCTGTTTACTACAGGAGCGTATTTATACATTTGTTTGGGGGGGGGGAGCTACTTTATTTCCACCCCCAATGTTGTAACAAATGATAATAGCCTGCGTACCTTCATTCGCCTAAGCGACTACAAATGGGGAGCGTTTTGTCATGTCACAATTTTCTGACTTCCAACAGCGAGAGGAACGGAGGGGGCGAACGGAATCCCTCCTACCCCTTTGTAGCCGGTACTCCTCGTGTCTTTTATATATATTTTTATTTTTCTCTTCTCATACATCGTAGGCATGAATCTCTCTTCGGCCATCTTTATTGCCGCCTCACTTTTCCGACGCGCGCCTCGTGGAGGCAGCGCCATTGTGTCTCCTAAGCGTCGAATAACTCACCGATCCGTTTTTATCTTTTTTCTTTCTTCGCTACAGCAGTGGCGCGTGTTTGTTTTTGGACAATCGCATCGCGTGGTTAGCGGCTGCGAACGTCTTTGCGCTTGCATCGTGGAGTTTCGTTGGTGGTGATGGCGACACGCAGAAAAAGATTGAGGTACAAAAAAAAAACGATAAACGACAACAGCAACGGCGGTGAAAACCCATAAGACGCCCCGAAGCGAAGGCGTGGTGGAACCTGCAGGTCGGACGAAACAACGCCGGTCGGAGGACGAAGAGAAACGAAAAAAAAGAGAAGCACGGACGAAAAGGAAAATTCCGTGGCCGGGCGGAAGTATCGATCGGTGTTATTGCATTTGCGCGTCTTCACATCAGCGATAATTCCTAATAACTGCAGCGCCCGCTTCTTCGGGCTGAACGACGCTGGGCTCGCTGGGTCCGATCGTTGGGCCCGTTTGCGCGGCGTCGTCTGCTACGGCGACGTAACAGACGACGAGCAGACAAAAATAAAAGAACGCTCCAAGACGCTGGCGGACGCTTGTATGTGTGCGCGTGTGGCTATACGGCGCAGCCCATGTCAGTGCTTTGTTCCCTCCCGTTCCCCTTTTTCTGAGAAATCGGGGAACCCTATTTGTCTTTCGCATTCGGCGCGCACAAATCAAACTTGGGTGGAGGTGTGTCCCTTTCTTCCCTTTCCTTTTGTATTCTCTGGCGACAGGGCAGCGCTAATACCGCGTCCGCCGCTCCCAATTAAAGCGGCGGCCGGCCGGCAATCATGAAGCGCGTCCAAGACGGCCAGACAGCCTGCGTATGTTCCTGCTCGTTCTTGGGTACACGCAATCACTCGCGAAGAAAGAGGGGAAAGTGGCACGGTGCTGAAAATGCATCCACGGTAACTGATGCGTGTACAAGGAAAAGGCGCCGACTTCTCGAAACGGTACCACGTGCACGTCGCATCGAGTGCATGCAACAGTCGCGAACGAATCGAGTAAGCACGCACGTGAGCATGCGCGCTGTTCAGACAAGCGTAAGAAGGAAATGATTGGTTATAACAATATAGAGGAAAACGAACTGTAGCGACAGTCGCGTCCTCCTGCGTTCTTGAGTTCGCGTCGTTGCTACGCCCCCTGGTTAGCTGTCTCAGTGACGCGAAAAGGGCCTGATTATGTTTCTCTTACGCTCGAACGCTTCGACAAAGCAAGTTCCGGCGACGCGCATTATAGAAACGTGCTCCCCGGCTTGGTTGGGCGCTAAGATGCTGCCTTCCCTTAGAGCGAAAGAAAAAAAGAACGCTCGTTATACGTCTTTCTTTTTTTTTCTTTAGTTCAAAGCTATATACATAATGTTTAGCGCGCAAAATAACGGGGCTGGTACGCGCATGCTTATCGGAAGTGTCACGTTGCAGTGGCAGTGAACAATTAAACGGTACCGAGAGGGTGTAGTGGAGAATGTATCTACTCACCGGGCGAAATCGTGCCCTTAGAAAAATTCTCTCGAAACACAAAGGCAGTATCGAGCGCGAACTTTGATCATTGAACCTCGTACACAATGGTCAAGACAGATGAAATTCGCTCCGTTATTGCCAGAGCAGCGCACAAAAAACAATCCATTGGAGAGTAGATGTAGTAGCTGTGTGATTTGTTGCAAACCTCTCTATCCTCTTTCCGACCCTTTTCCCCACCCCTGTACAGGGTAGCAAACCAGTTCTTCTAGGTTAACCTTCTTGTCTCTTCCTTTTATTCGTTTCGCTCTCGCGCTCTCTCTCTCTCTTGCGTGTGTGAGCGCGTGCGCGTGTGTATGAGAGAGAGAGAGAGAGAGAGAGACAGAGAATTGCTTTAATGAGTGCTGGAAAAGGCTGACTATTCACCTGACATTCTACTCAGGATGTATGGGGACTATACACTGATGATCACACAACGAGTCATACATCCTCACACACATATATATATTACGCTATTTATAAAATTTCGTTGTATTTCATGGCCTCCAGGAATGTGGCAACGTTTTTGTGGAGGTACTACTTCATAAATGCCATGAACTGACAGTATGCCGCCGTTCTAAGCTCCAGTGCCGTTGAAGTCGTAACGCGTTGCCTTCAGAGACTGTTCCTCTGATGCGTATCGTCTGCAGTTACATAGACAACGTTGCAGTTTTTCTGGGCACTTACACTCAATGCACATTGGCGAGCCAGTAAGCTTAGTGGGTAATTTGAAATTTATAACTTATTGTGACCAGCGGCGCTAATGTAGCTTGCCATTCCGTCCGTGCGCAGTTATCGAGCAGCACCAACAGCAATTTATGGATTGTTACGTGCAACCCCCGTGCTAGGGAGGCCTCATAAAGCTTCACGAGAGAGCAACAAAGTTGACAGGCAGAGATACAAGTTGCGCAGTATAACGTGGCTGCCCCAGAGTTATATTCGCAAGCATCCGACAGGCGCGTTTGCGAGCTGTGCACGACGCAACGTTATCTAGTAACATTGGCACGACGCGCGCTCCCGCGGTTACACCGAGCGAACATCGCATGCCCCGCGCTCAATGCGACTCCAGGTAAGTGCGCCCTAGGCGTCCGGCAGACTCCCACGGGCCGCTGGCTCCGAGCTATCTCGCCTGCAGGTTGCCGCCGCCGCCGCCAAATGGCCTTCCAATGGGCACGGGCGAAAAATTAAACTCGCATTAGCAGCAGCAGCAGAGCCCTCCTCGTGGCCCCTCTCTGTAGAATGGACCTCCACCACGTGCGCCCATTTCCGCGGAACGTGACCGGCCCTTACACACCACACCAACGACGAGAAAAGATTTGCCGCGTGTCACCACCACCGCGCCCAAACGCGCCGCTCCGCGCCACTGCGGAGCGAGCGCGAGTAACGACGAAAGGTTTCGTTCGTTGTGTGCTGCGTACGCTGTGTTAGGCCTCGTTCGTGCAATGGGCGCACCGTGACACGGGATGGGGGGGAGGGCAATGCTCGTGTCCCGAGGACTACTCTCTTCACACGGGTTCTTTGGCGAGATTAATGGCTTGGGCGTCGGACGCCCGCGCCAGTCGGGAACGCTTGAACTGCGGCGACGGGTGCGGCGCGAGGAGTTGAGTTAGTACAGACGGACGCCGAGCGCACATGCCGGAATCTCCGTTGGCCGGGCTTAGTGGAGACACGGCGAGAGTGCTGAAGTGAGAAGTGTGGCTGCGGCTACTGGATACGCGATAACGGATTACGCAAGATACCACTTCACCTTGTACGCAGCACCGGTCGTATACGACGCACATGTAATACGTTGTATAAGGATGTCTTGAAGGGCCAGTTGGTACAGGATACTGACGGGGAGGGGGGGGGGGGACATCGCAAGCACCAGACGTAGTAAGAGTGACCGCACAGCACAAGCTCTGACGAACAGCTGTGTGTAAGTATACTACAGCGGAAAATATATAGCTGAAAAAATACAAGACTAACATGTACTAAAGTTACTCACACACACATAAACAAGACGCAATAAGCTTACACATAACTGTTCGTCAGCACTTGTGTGGTCATAGTTACTTCGTCCCTTTTTTACGCTGTTTCCCCCTCAGTATTATGTAAAACATATATACACACGAAAGATTGTGCGTTGAGTAAAGTACGTCTACGTCGAAAAAAAAAATGATGTGAGTTTGGGAAAGTAGGGGTTGCATAAGCGTTGATTTGGTTGATATGTAGGATTCAACGTCCCAAAACTATCATATGAATATGAGGGACGCCGTAGTGGAGGGCTCCGGAAATTTCTACCACCCTGGGTTCTTTAACGTGCACCCGAATCTGAGCACACGAGCCTACAGCATTTTCGCCTCCATCGAAAATGCACCCGCCGAAGCCGGGATTCGATTCCGCGACCAGCGGGTCGACAGCCTAGTACCTTAGCCACTAGACCACCGCGGCGGGGACCAGGGTGGCCTACATCAAGCCTAGCCTCTAAGGTGCTTCGAAATTAATAGTCGTAGCGCTATTCCTGGGGGGCGTTGTGTCTTACCGCGTACTATAGCCAACATCGCCACACGCAGTCGGCTCCCACTTACCATGGACTCATTGTTATCGTGTGACCCGGAAATCATTCCTTCGCGGCAAGGTTTAATCTAACTTTGTGATTGAAAATTTTCGGATGGCCTTACTTGGGGGGTAAATGTTTTTTTTTATTTTCCTTACGCCTGACCGAAAAAATCTATATGAATTCTTCGATCATACATGTCCACATTGCTATATTAGCAACGCTATTCTAAGCTACAACTAATTTTTGGGCGTGACCTGAGTAAAATCCATCCACACTACGCACAAAACAGTAGGCGCTCGTCGTATGACACATCCGGACTATAATTTTTGGCCCCAAGTGCACAGGCCCTACTGGTATACTGGTATACATCCCTGAATTTGTATATTTAATTGTTCATTCTGATCAGAAAATTTTCTAAATGAAGATATTTAGCTTCAACTCGGCAATTTACGCTCAACGAGCACAGCTGCTCTGTGGTGTCCAGGCCAACGAGTTTTTCGATGGGAGCTCTTGATTGATTGATTGATTGATTGATTGATTGATTGATTGATTGATTGATTGATTGATTTGATGCTCACTCGTGCGAAAGACACTCGCGGCTTTCATTTGAGTGACCACTATGAATTCGCTTCACTTACGTCCCTGCAAATAACAGGACTTTCTGAAATTAGGTCAAATATTACACAACGATCTCTTGTTCTTCTTATCCTGGAAATGGGACGTATACGAGGTGAACCTCGCAGCTCGTGTGATTAACGAGTTTTGCGATCAAACATAGTGCTCCGCAAATGCTGACGATTCGTCTTTAATGTTTTTATGTCTGCGGACCACACCTGCCACAACCTCACGTTCCCGCCGCGTCCCTTTTTCCCCGTGACGTAATAGCGAGAGTCGATGCCCCGCCCTTTTCAGTTCCTCCCATGAGACGTGGTTGCTTGTTACATTGATGGTCCGCTCGGCTTTGGTCCCGATCGGCTCCGCGGTTCTGAAGCACCGTCACGATTTAAATGCCGCAGCTCCCTTTTACCGACAGATTAGGCCGCGATGAAGTATTTTCTCCATATAGCGACGCGCCCTTCTCCCCTCGTTTTGGTATGGCAGGGCTTCACCCACAAATGAAACGTCCTGACTGCTCGCACTGCTATGAATGTATCGCGTCGTTGTTTTATCCGGCCTAAGATAAGTACTAGTTATGGTCACTCTACACTAAACTTTAAAGGTACATCTCTTTGGAATAATTTTGATTGCGACTTGACCAGTACCGCACAATTGAATACATTTCTAAAAAATTCTAAAGCACTCTTTCATTGCCAATGTATAGCAGGCTTGCACGCGGTTTTATTTTACTTTTTTATCCTCCTTTAACCACTTAATATGCGTTTTATTATAAGGTACCTTTGGAAAACATTGTAATTTGCTGACATTTTCTTTTGTATTGTACATGTTTGTTCTGCATAATTTAGACACTTCTGTTTCTGCTTGATCTTATTACAGTGCTTATATTATCAGCCGATATATATATTTTTTTTACTACAGATTCATTTGGTGGGGACCCTTCATCAGATCTGCTGGGATCAAAACTGTGTGTTTTGTGTGTGTGCGTGTGTGTGTGTGCGTGTGTGTGTGTGTGTGTGTGTGTGTGTGTGTGTGTGTGTGTGTGTGTGTGTGTGTGTGTGTGTGTGTGTGTGTGTGTGTGTGTGTGTGTGTGTGTGTGTGTGTGTGTGTTATCAATACACGTCTTTATGTTGAATAAACTTTCAAAGATTGCAGCCCGCCGCTCGGCGTAAGGAAGCGTTGATTGTTCAAGAAGTGTCACGCTTTTTAGTACTTTTCCTTTAAAATTACGCGCAGGACGTGAGTTTATGAAAGCGATAACCTAAAATGCCTTATCAAACATAACTCTTTTGTTTTTGTTTTAATTTTATTTCCATATCTTATTTCAGATTCTTATCCCGTCATCGCTGTGCAGGGCAGAATACGGGTTATTCTACCAGGTTAACCTCCCTGCCTAAAATAGAAGAAGTAAAGCGCGAAAAAACGAGACACAAGATAGGCCCAGCAACGCATTCTATCAACCTCCCTGCCTTTTCCTTTCTATCAATTTCTCTTTCTCTCTTTGACTGTCAGTGGTGACGAGTGCGGGAAAAAATTATCACCACGGGATGATATTACAATATGGCGCCATCATGAGGGGTGTCATCATGACGTCACAGATCGCAAAATTTTGTGACATCGTTGTGACGTCAGAAATTCTGTCATGGTGTCATGTGACGTAACTCTACGCGATGCCGTTGCAGCGCTCTTCTTAAGGTGAGGAACAAAACCACAGAACGTGCAACCTCAAGACAAGAAAATGAAGGCGGCGCTTGGCAGTGTACTCTAAGAAAAACTAATAATAATGGTGTGTTCTTTTGTCCCACAAATATAATTATCATCAATCTTGCGTTCCTGTCCTCGCACTATCATCACGCGCCCGGCGCTTACAAGTCGTGAACGGCATGCGCTCTATTAGTGTGGCTTATCACTCTTGATAGGAAAGTGGCCAGCGCCAAGTTTTCATGGAAGGACGTGCAAGCAAGCCATTGTCATCACCAGCAGCAGCAGCCTGACTACGCCCATTGCAGGGCAAAGGCATCTCCCATGATCTGCCAATCAACCCGGTCTTGTGCTTTTCGTTACCTGCAAAATTTTTAATCCCATGGACCCACCTAACCTTCTGTCTCCCCTTCGTGCGTTTGCCTTCTCTGGGAATCCAGTCAGTTACCCTTAATGACCAGCGGTTCTCCTGCCAACATGCTACGTGTCTGGCCCATGTCCATTTCTTCTTGATTTCAACCATGGTATCCTTAACCCCGCTTTGTTCTCTGAATCACTCTGCTCTTTTTTTTTTTTGTCTCTAGGTGTTACATATATCATCTTTTTTTTCCCATGGCTCGCTGCGTCTTCCTCAATTTAAGCTGAACGCCATTTGTAAGCCTCCAGGTTTCTGCTCTGTGGTTGAGTACTGGCAAGGTGCAGCTGTTTTATACTTTCTTCTTGAGGGTACCTTCCTCTTGAGGGAACATTACTGAGCGATAGGATGGAGTTGTAATGAACAGAGCTTTCAAAAGTGGATCATTGAATAACTTCTCAAATAGTATGAGACGACGTGCTTCGTAATTAGCGCTACATGAATCCTACTTGTGGCAGCACTAGAGACCACAAGAGAATGTTCGACATTTTCTATTAACGTGACGTGTTCATAATTGAACAGACGGGGGAGGGGCTGCGTAGATTGTAAGACTACAGTTCCCCGCGACAGCGATGGTTAGAAAACCAACGATTTTGAGAGCGAAAGGACGTTACGCTGTACAACATGCAGAAGTGCTCAGCATATCAGACACAGATGGACTAATGCAAATGATGAGTGCAGCTTCAATAAAGGTGGTATTAGCTAGCGGAGCGCTACGAGTCTCATGAGCATATTCCTGTACGTTTCCAAGGCGACGTCGGCCTATGGCGAACGACTGTTCCCTTCGCCTCTAAAGACAGCTTTTTTGCATGTAGGTGCGTACTGCAGGCAAAGCACGCTTTACAGGCGGGCTTAAGTAGCAGTAGGGCGTATATGGCGGTGGTGGTGCGACATACTTTAATTGTGAAAGTTGCGGTGGAGACATTGCAGTGGCTGCGGTTCGACGTTGTCTCATCCATTCAACGCGAATGCAGAGTGCAGCTATGTATAAATAGCTTGCGCCTGACGTCATGGTCGCAGCTCTATGACATACTGGTTCACCAAGCCCCGCCGCGGTGGTCTAGTGGCTAAGGTACTCGGCTGCTGACCCGCAGGTCGCGGGTTGGAATCCCGGCTGCGGCGGCTGCATTTCCGATGGAGGCGGAAATGTTGTAGGCCCGTGTGCTCAGATTTGGGTGCACGTTGAAGAACACCAGGTGGTCTAAATTTCCGGAGCCCTCCACTGCGGCATCTCTCATAATCATGTGGTGGTTTTGGGACGTTAAACCCCACATATCTATCTATCTACTGGTTCACCAACATGGCGGTCTTGATGACATAGAGGCAGATTAATCACAGTGTCCTGCTTGGCCTCTGTTCGTCAATGGCCTCTGTCCATTGGCTTCTGTCCGTCAATGATGAGACAACTTGCAGGCAGGTGATATAATTATAGCATCAGCGCGTGACTTCACGAGCGGTGCGTGTGCCATGCGATGCACCAACATGGCGGCTTCAGTGACGTCAGTGAAAGCCATCTAAGGGCAAGGCCAACCGTGTTTCAATCATCCAAGTCATAACATGTATTTTCAGTAGAAACAGGAGGCAAAGCAATTTTACCTGGAAACTTTCTTTTCTTTCACGACAAATGCCTTAGATGCCTTGTCAAACGCCTTTCAAAGCAAATTCCTTAGATGCCTTGTCAAACGCGAAAAATTACCGTCGGCGTCAACCGTCCTCCCGCGACGTCTGCGCCAACACGAGTGATGCAAAAAAAGGCATCACGTGATGACGTCAGCATATGATGCCATCGTGACGTCATCGATCGTCAGAGTTTGGTACGTCATCATGATGTCACCGACGTCACATTTAGACGTCACCATGACGCCACATGATGACGTCACGCACGACATACTTGGTCGAAGGTGATTCGATCACAGAGGCAATGCAAAACCAGGTAAACTGTAGAATGTTCGCGGTGCCTCTCATATCTGAGGCAATTCAAAGTCACGTTAGATGCAGAAAGCTTTCGTGGGCTGGAATCAAAGTGAGAAGAAATCAAAGAAGATGGCTTTTGCCTTCGAGTCGTTTTAAACGAATGCACAAAAAACACTTGAGTTTTTTTTTTCTCGAGGAAGTGCAATGCACATAACAACAAAAAAGGTCATTTAGAAACATGTATTTTTTTCAAACTAAACAAATGTATTCACGTAAAGTTTCTACAAAGTGTCATTAAGGCGTGTTGACTTCGCAAGCGTAGCATCTATTTCTGTGCCCCGCTGCGGTGGTCTAGTGAATATGGCGCTCGACTTCTGACACGGAGGTTGCGGGCTCGAATCCCGGCTGTGGCGTTTGCATTTTTGATGGAGGCAGAAATGCCTCAGGCCCGTGAACTTAGAGTAAGGTACACGTTAGAAAACGCAAGGTGGTCGTGATTTACGGAGTCTTCTACTACGGCGTTTCTCATAATCATATGGTGGTTTCCGCATCTACTTCTTCAATTTCCGCACCTAATTTTGAGCCAACGTATGGCGACGAAAGCAAAAACCTAGTGTCGTCCCAAATCATCGAACCAGTTTCGCGGCCGGATAAGATAGAGTGCTCTTCTTCTTCGTCCCGCCTACCACGAAACCGATTGTCAAAGAGCATTTACGTATTTCCTAGTTGCTCCTAAAGTTTTGCCGTCTTGCACCTGTACATCGAGGAGAAGAGGAAAAAGAAAACTATGTACAGTAGCAAGCTCTCAAGTTTTTCATCGACAAAGCTGCATGTCACAGAAAGTAGCCAACCGCAACCACACCGATATGTGCTGTGCAAGCACAGAACGCCGCAAGAAATCCTAACGGCCCACGTTGCAGTGGCATTGACAAGCCGCCCATAACACGGGTTAGTACTTCGCGCAACACAATGCAACAATTCCCTCTCTATCTCTCTCTCTCTCGGCGTGGACTCTTATCGATCTTTTGTCAAACAAGCGGATTGGTCACATCTTACGGACGGTCGTTTCGCGTACGCGTTTCCTCAAGACGACCAATAATCGAACACTCCTAGGTCATCGATACGAAAGAAAGACACGCCCAGTTATAGTTGACGTGTTCTTCAACTATAGGCAGGCCTTCGCGGTCGCTTTTTTTTTTTTTGAAACGGTATAAAAAAAGTTTGTGTCGATGTCCAGTGGTGACTTCTTAATACCCGTTCGATTTCAAGCTGTCAAACGTACAATCGTGCTGGCGTGAAAAGAAGATTAAAAAAGAGTGCCACGAAACGCACTTAAGTCATAAACACATGTCTATTCTCACAAAATCAAATAAAAATAAAACTCGCGACAATGTGTGGGTCCTTACGAATAACTGTGGCCCCAACAATTTATCCCTTGATACGGTGATGAGACGTTTGGTAAACTGTGAGAGTGTGTAGTAAACGCGCACGCTTGAGTATTTAAAACTTTTCATCTCTAAGCGCTCATTTGAACTTGCTATTGAGCCCTAACGCACTGCTTCGGCAATAATGTGCCGAGTATCACAATTGGATGCAACTTTCGCCAATAACTTAAGCGTAATATTTTTCTTGGGGGGGGGGGGGGGGTTAAGGGCCGTGGTACTATAGTCCCGAGCCACCGCCTAGGGAGCCCCTTGCTCAACCCAGCAATTTAATGATGATGAGTACGTTACACCATGCCGTAATAACACGATTTTTCTTTCTGTCCGTTTTTCTCTTTCTTTTTTTTTACGCTACTAACGCTGCAATTTCATGTCTGAGTTCCTCTGAGCGCCGCTGAAAAGTGGGCGGACGTGGGCCAACAGCAGTTTCCGGTGGGTGCTTCACACACACGAAAAAAAAAATCGGCTTTCCTCCATCTCTTTCCCTCCCCCCCCCCCCCTGCCTGGCATCCCCTCGCATGTCGACGACGGGCGACAGATCAAAGACGACTGCCGACCGTCAAGCGCGCTCCTCCCCCTTCGCCGCACCACCCCGTGGAGTTTGTGAAAGTGGGTGTCATCCGCGGAGAACACAGCAACAGCGTATCGTCGTTGCTGACCGGACATTAGGCAGTCCAATTAGTGGAAGCGAAATTCACTGTTCCACTTGGCAGATCGATCCTGGCACGCGAGTCGGATAGCTGCCCACCGTACTCCCTCCTCTCTGGCCCCGACCGGACAGCGGAATGTCCGAGACCCTTGCGAGTTCCTTCTCCTCAGAACGCCCCAAGGGACAGGACCCAATTTCACTTAACGCGCGCACATCGCGGTTCTTGCGAGCAAAGGGAACACCGGCCCCGTCGTTGTAACTGCTACACAACGGTCGCCGCCGCGGCGCGAGTTTCTTCACCCAGCACTGATTTCGGAATCTGGCACGGCGAATCCAAAGGTGCGCCGGTTTTATACTGGCCAGCGTTAAGATCTCAACGCGCTGACAATGACAGGCGTGCACTGTTGGAACATTAAGTGTCCCCCCTTTCCCCCCGGCCTTATTTTTAAGTAGATTGCCCGTGGCTGTCGTTCATTCCTTCTTTGCTGTTTCACCTTCACACCGCAGCACACTGAAACGTTTGCCGTCCTGTGGTATCACTTAGAGAGAAGTGGTTATAAGAGGGAAAAGAAGAGAAAAGTGAGCCCCGTAACTGTCTGCATCAGGGTGCGACACCTCAACAGTAACTCACAAGGGATGGTGTTGAGGAGGGATTTAAAGGATAGAATGAAAGGTGTAAAGAGAGAGAGAGAGAGAGAGATGCGCTGGGACAGCGAGTGAGGACATATCGAGGGATAGGAGAGATAGGAAAAATGTAAACACGGTCACAGGAGTCCGAGAACGGGGCACCACTTGCGATAGCCCTTGTCGTCGTCAGGAGATGGCGTAGGACAATTCCAGTAGGTCAGAGCTACGCTGTTGTCGGAGATAGGCGTCAGGAGATGACGTAGGGTCAGCCCAGTCGGCCAGAGCTACGCTGACGTCGGAGAACGCGAGGGCACAACCGGTCGGCACGGAATCCAGCGAGCGAGTCGGTATCACTTAATGCGTACTGATTGATGGATTAGACGGTGTGTCACTATAGTGAAGAAGCGGTGCAAAGACGACACAATCGTGCACAAATAAAGCTGACGCAAACAACTCCCATATTCGTTGCAATTTTTAACAAAAAGACGTCGTGTCTCTGCACTTTCTAGTGGCCTCGATTAAACACAACTCCTCTCGGTGTGCAGTCACGGGCTGTTCAGTTTAAGGCTCACCTTTAGACAACAAAGCATCAGTTGCAGTTAGCGATTTGCGTGCGTGTCAATTTTATGTGTACGTGAGTGTCTCTGTTGTGCGCTGCTTCATCCAGTACGGCATCCCACTTTCTTCCGTGCATCGACAGAAAGTAGATATGTTGGTGGCAGTAATTTCCAGGTTTTTTATTGGATAATTTGTATTGATTTAAGGCAAGTATTTGCAAGTCAAATCAATAAGCTGTGAGTGAGTGAGTGAGTGAGTGATTGAGTGCACACGCACAAAATTTTGCACACAAAAGATGATGTATGCCAATTCTGCTGCACGCAATTTAATCGTTTCGCAATCGCTCCTTTTTATTGCTCCGGGTATATGGGAATACTGTATTTATACGCAAGTCCATGAAAATGCCATTTTTCATTACAACCGTCCGAAGCGCACAAAGAGAGAATCCCATTACAGCAAGATTACGCTGGGGAAAAAATAAAACAATGCAAGCATGGACATCACAATGAAATGGAACGACTGAGGGGAAATAAAAATGTAATTCATGTTCTGGGACCGATTACAGGTCTTGTCAGACCTTGGAGCTCTCACACAAGTAATCGCGCATACATTTCCGCTTTACACTGTGGCTAATTTGCAATTGAATGCGTTGACTGCGCTCCGTGCTTTCGGCCGAGCTTGGCACAAAGGTCATCTAGTGTGTGGCCTTTGTGTTCCATAGATCCTATCGACTCACTCTGGACTTCTCTCTTTGTCGCGAGTCGTTAAAATTGAACAACTGAATGCCTAATTTATAGATGTGAATGCACAGCACCCGCCATAACACGGCATAATTGGTTCTTTTATCTTCTACGGTGACATTCGCCGCGTTTTGTCGAAAACCGTTCTTTCCATCTTCATTTTTTTTTATTTGACCTCTCTTAATTTAGAGCATTTCGATGTGAATAGTGCTGAGTGACTGAATCAATTCAAAGTCAAATTAATATATTTCGGTCATTACATCTTCATTAATGCATCTCAACATGAAGAGTGTAGGATGAATGAAATAATGAATGAATAAATTCATATTCATTTACTTCAATCAGGCTGTATTCACGTAGCGCCGACGCAATGTACTCTTTTTTATTTAATTTTTTCAGTGGCGACGGATTCCAATTACGCTGTCTTCATGTGGCGACGATGCAACGCATTTTTTTTTTACTATTTTCTATTAGCGACGACAAGACATAAATTCTGAATATAGACTTATTGGCCTCGCCGAGGGAACATCGGGATCAACGCCTTTAGTATTTGCCTCACATTGCCAGCGCAGGATCGAATCCGTATTTCTCTGGCACATGCGCGCCGTGTAGATCTTGCTTCGCTGCGTATTTGTGAGATACGTGCGGTTGCAATACTAGTGTCACAGGTAACGACATTTTTAATGGGTAGAACTGTGCAGCAGCTTGCTGGTTACTCAAGAGTGTAACTTTTTAAAGGGCGAGGCTCCTTAAAGCGGTACCCGTTCGTCCCTCGTCGTAGTACGTAACATGTCTTAGACGCTTTGACCTGCAAGGTGGTGCCGATGAGAGATTTCTCCTGTGCGTGGTTGAACAATAAAAAGTTCGCAGCATGCTCGTTATTTAAAAGCCGAATTCTCCTGTCTCTATTCCCCATTAGCAGCCACTGGCATGTACATTGAGCACTATCTGACAAGAAAGGGTTGTTACGTTATACTCGCTGTGCGTAACCTCCTTGGTTTTAGAAAGGTTTAGTGAGCGTTGGGCCATAGTGTCATGAATACTAGTATATACCACGAAACTAGTATATACCATGAACTCGAGGTGGTTAAAGGTGGGAAGTAGACCCGAAGCGCAAGCCGCAAGAAAGTGTGCGTGTGCCACCTCTCGTTTAGTTCTTGGAATGTCCGCTGAATGGCGGTACTTCTATATGCGGAATATATGATGTAAAGATGCGCGATGGTGGTACTTGGAGTGTTGAATGTGTGGACGAACGGACACACAGACAGATGCATGGACGGACGCACGGATGGCTGCACGGATGGATGGACGCATGGACGGACGCAGGGGTGAATGCATGGACGAACGCAGGGATGGACGCATAGATGGACGTGCGGACGCACGAACAGACGCACGCACGGACGGGCGGATGGACGCACCATCCGTCCGTGGAACCCCGGCTACGGCGACTGCATTTGCTATGGAGGTAAAAATGCTGTAGGCCCGTGTGCTCAGACTTGGGCGCACGTTAAAGAACCCCAGGAGATGCAAATCTCTGGAGCCCTCCGCTACGGCGCCTTTCATATTCACACGTTGGTTTTGGGACGTTATACCCCACATATCAATCAATCAGTATTTAGCCTTGTGAGGGGTATTGATGGCTTGACTCTGTTTCACATGACGAGAGAGGGTACACCTCACAATAAAGAACGTCGCAACATGAACAACAAAGAGGAACAGTGGGTGACACTGCTGGCCAGCTCGGCCTTCAACGATCAGGTTTGGCTGGTACAGGGGGCAGAAACGATGAAAAAGGCCATCGGAGCCCTGGAATAGCTGTACGGTCATTTCCCGTGCCCCTCGTTATGCACAAATAAAGTTTTTCACCTCTCTCTCTCTCTCTTTCTCTCTCTCTCTCTTTCTCTCTTTGTGACAACTGTGGTAGCGAGGATACCTTACAACACATTTTCTGCTACTCTCCTCAGTGCAGTGTGCAAGAACAAGCACTCGCTGTCGCTCATGCTCGACTTCACCACAGAACAATGAAGGCACTGACCATTTTAGATTGCCGACCTGAGAAGTCATCACGGATGAAGGCGACTAAAGCATTGCTACATTCTTTGATGACTATACACACTTGCTTGCACTGGCAGTCATAAACCGACGGTGATATCGTCGCTGTAAGGAGTGTGTTCGTGCGCGCACAAGGGTGCCTGTGTTTGTGAGTGAGTGAGTGAGTGAGTGAGTGAGTTTCCTCTCTCTCTCTTTCTCCTTCTCTCTACCAAATTTTCAACTCCCTTATTTCTCTTCCCAGTGTTGAATGACATAGCAGTATCTCAAGTCTTGTTAACATATTAAAAGAAAAGCGGCGCACAAAAAGACGGAGGCAAAGAAGAGAACCACACACAGCGCTGCACTCACAACTTGAGGTATCTTGAGGTCTGAACTGTGGAGGCAGGTTCGTGTTTTCAAGGATTGCATGCGTGTATCCTGTTACGCCTCATGGAAGAGTTGTGAGTGCAGCGCTGTGTGTGGTTCTCTTCTTTGTCTCCGTCTTTTTGTGCGCCGCTTTTCTTTTAATATGAATATACACCAACTCGCCCAACTTTCTATTCTTGTTAACATCTCTGCATGCCTTTTTTTGTTCCTTTCTTCTTTCTTTCTTTCTTCAGTCTTCTTTCTTCCTCTCTGTCTCTCTCTCTCTCTCTCTCTCTCTCTCTCGTTCAAGGATATTCATGCGACGAGACACCGCGTCTAGAACACAGCGCCTAAGAGCCCGGCCACTTATCGAATGGTATACCCTTCGCGGGGATTATAGCCGCTATCTCGCTGGCACTATACCTGTAGCGGTGCAGCGCGTAATCGCGCGTAACGCTTGCGCCTGCCCGTGCGCATGCGCAGAGAGTTCGGCACTTCTGTTAAGGGCTCGCGTAGTGCGCAGCGGCGAGTTACTGAGCCGAGTAACCGAGAGCGGCCGAGATGAGAGATGTCCGTTCGCCCTCGGGGAGCCGCCTGGCGGCGAATGCGGCCTAGAGACGACCTGGATGGGGCGGTGGCGTCGCTCGATAGGCTGTACACCACTCGACGAGACCCAAGGTGGCCGCTTATCGAGGTCTGCCCAGGCGGCGCTCATCGGGCAGCCTTTAATGAGCGGCCATTTCCAGCCGAACTTCTCCCGAACTCGGCCCAAAACTCTTTCGAGCCAAACCGTCGAAGTGTTTCGGTGATAAATATGGTGTACTCTATGGACGCCGGATCGAAACGGCCAGTTTGCGCCTCCTTGTATTTATCTCGACCAACCTTTGCGCGGGTATAACATCGTGTAACTATTGGATGGTTTATTGGTTTGCTTTCATTTAGCCATCGAGGGCTGGGTGTACTTTTTTCAGAAAAAAAAATCGGAGAGATCGGGAAAGACAAAACGGCGCTTTTTAATGCTATACGTTTAAGTTCCATCGTAGCGCAGCAAGTAACGTGGACATCGAAAATAAAAGTAATGATTGATATGTAAGGTTTAACGTCCCAAAGCCACCATATGATTATGAGAGACGCCGTAGTGGAGGGCTCCGGAAATTTCGACCACCTGGGGTTCTTTAACGTGCACCCAAATCTGAGCACACGGGCCTACAACATTTCCGCTTCCATCGGAAATGCAGCCGCCGCAGCCGGGATTCGAACCCGCGACCTGCGGGTCAGCAGCCGAGTACCTTAGCCACTATACCACCGCGACGGGACGAAAATAAAAGTAAGACATGCTCTTGGTTGTCGTGCGGTTTTTTTTTTCTTTTCTGGTATCTGTGCGCCCTCGGGGAATTTCTAGCTCTTCTTCGGTGGTGGCGCGTAGTTCCGGACCGACCGGACAGGGCAAATAAACATTCCGTTCATAGAGACGATCACCCGAAATCTCTATCGCCCGCCTTCACAACAGATCGATGTCGGTAGCGTCTATCCTCCAACGTCATGCCGAAAAGTCATCAAGCATTAAAGCGACTGAGGCATTGTTGAAATCAAGGAACACAGAGTCGCATCAGCGGCTGTGAACTCATTATGATGCTGTTCTCCTCACAAGATTGTCACTGCTTTGTGACGTTACCAGTGTGTGTATTCTCCCGCTCTGTTTCTCTTTCTTTGCTATTTTTCACCCCCGTTCTTTCCCCCCGTATGCAGGGTAGCAAAACAGTTATGTTAACATCCCTGCCTCTCCTCTTTCTCCTGGTTTCCTTCTTAGTTCATGGCACTAAAACGTCTGCAACATTGTCGCAGATTGTTTCAACGTCTTCCGACCATGTCCTCTTGAAGTCTGAGCAAGCGCTCAATCTATGAATTTTTTTTTCCCTTCTGGTTCTCTCTTCTCGTACGTGGGGAGGTTTTTGACCACGAACCAGCGGCGCGGAAGTTTTTATGTCAAGACGCTCTTGAGGCCCACTCGTTGCTGAGGTTACTTGCGTGGTTTGCGCGCTAGCTCTGGAGAGGGGGGGGAAGGGGGGTCAACATCGGTCGTTCGTTCGCGACATTTGCCTGGATACCCCTTACCGCGAGGAAAGTGAGTCGAAGCAGAGGAAAAAAAGCTTCCCCGGCCGAGCCCGACGACATTCGCGCGCTGCGCTGCCGCCTCCTTGCGGGCGGCGCTTAATGCCTCCCTAACGACGGCTGTGCCACTGGCCCGACACCGAATTGCGGAGCTGCGACCCGAAAGGCAGCAGGAGCGCTTCTTCAAAACGTTCCACGCGTTAATTGAGCGGAAAGGAGAAAAGCGTTTCTCTCTCTCTTCTTTTCTTCTGCTTGCGCAGAGAGGGCGTGTCTAGCCTGCTATAGTTCTTTTTTTGTCACTTTCTCTTTGGCGCGTTCTTCTTTGCTTGGCACCGCTACTGGGCTGCCGAAGAGAAAAGTTGTGCTGTCATCGTTTTTTTTTTTTTCTTGCCCACTGCACGCTCTTTATCCTCCATCGCGCTTTTGTCCGTGCGTTTTGCGGCGCCGAAAAGGGAACAAGCCGCCGGCAAGAAGACCGAGGCCTCCGGGCCGTCACGACTGCACCCTTGTCGTCTCTTCGCTCCTTTCACCCTCGCCCTCCTTTAGATAGGCTCCCTTGCTGATTATGCAGTTCCTTTTCTTTGCCCCCCCCTCTCTCTTTCTTGTCAAGCGTGCTGTTTGTTTTGGACTTCTTGCTCCTCCATCGGGCTGCTGCCTATCACTATGAAGGCTTTTCTATTAGCTTTGCCGCTCGCAGCTACGCCATCGCGCGGGATTTGTGGATGAAAAGGGCCCCTGCAGATGACGACGGGCCCTTTTGCTCTTTTTTTTTTAGCCCTCATCCAGCCTTCGCTTTCGAAGAACGCACTCACGGCTCGCATTCGAATGGCGAGGTTGAAAAGCCAGATTAGCCTTACTTGCCCCTCCGCGCCCTCTTCTGCGGCTGCTCAGGAGGTTCCTTTTCGGTTGCGGCGTGCTCCTGTGGAGAGAAAGATCGGCGGGAGAAAGAGAGAGAGAGATCCGGGCAATGCATACCGCGAGTAACGCTCGGTAAAACCGTGCTGCGGAATGGATTCTGCAGCCGACTCAGGTGACGGATGTACGGAGCTGCGCCTTCGTAAAATAGAAAAGGGAAAAAAAAAAACGTCCGCATCTCTACTACTGTCACGAGTAGACGTGGCCACGACCTCAAGAACACCCCGCTCGGGTTCACGTGGTGTCACAATCTCTCGCGTGTAAGGTGGACTCACTCGTTTATTCAATTCATACGTGTCCACCTCGGTGGTACAGTGGAGACGGCGCACAACTCCTGAACCAAAGGTTGCGGGTTCGATACCACTTAGTGGTGGCATTTCAAAGGAGGCTTAACGCTGCGGCCCGTACAGTGTACGATGTCAGTGCGTATTACAGAACACTGAATGGTATCGACATGTTTCCTAGATAAAAAAAAAGGGGGTTTCTCAAGACTACAAATGAAGTTCCTTCATCCATCCATAAGAAAGAAGACAACACTGGCTCATAACCCACCGCACTCTTCTAAATAAGAAAGCCCTCTGCGTGGTCTTTACGTCCTAAAAACCACTATGTGATTATGAGGGATGTCGTATCATGCAGCATTACAGAAATTACAGTCACCTAGTGTTTTTGAACGGGCACCTCAATCGCCAGCGTCAAGCATTTCGCCTTCGTCGAAATGTGACCGCCGCGGTCTCCGGGATTCCATCCCGCAACCTTTGAGTCAGCAGTAGATCACGGCAAGCATCAAGATCACTGTGACTGGTGACTGCGGAGATCGAGACAGCGCGCGTTGGCGCGGGCGACTTTCTGATTGGCCGACGAGATCGCGGGAGATGCTGCGCGGTATTGTCGAGGTGCCATGCAGTCTCCGGGTTGGTTCTTCCCTTTGGTGCGCCTGTGCAGCCCTGGGAATTTCTATTCCGCGCGCTCTAACACGCGCGCAAGCAGCCACTCGAAACCTCCGCTCTCTTTTCGTAAAAGAGGAAAACGTCTTCAGAATCGGCGCCGCCGTCGAGTGCACGGCATATAGAAATAACCCTCTTCAAGTCCGTGCTCTCCTCGTTGCCTCGCGTGTGGCGCTCCATTATTGGCCCACTCGACACAACGTATAAAGCCCTTATCGGGTAGCTTCGTACGAGACCCACCTTTTATGCGTTTGTTATTAGAAACGGTACCGAATACAATTACCCCGCATTGACGGCTCGACGAAAGGTTAACGTCGTCGTCTCGGTCAATATTGAACGGCGCGTGTAGCGCCTAATCGCGGCGCTAAGACGCTGCTCGCGTACTCGTCGCGAAGGTGAATCCGTCGTCGTGAAGTCGCGGAAGGCTTGCAACAGCCAAAATTGATCGATTCGGAAGACTTGTCTCTAAGCATTACCTATAAGTGATTCAGGGTGTTTCTAGGTTTGTTGCACTCTAGGTCGTTGCGGTGCTTTAGCTAAAGGTCATCCTAAGCTGTTCCTATATATATATATATATATATATATATATATATATATATATATATATATATATATATATATATATATATATATATATATATATATATATATAAGGGATTATAGGAAGTATCACGCAGGCTCTGATAGTATAGAAAAAGGAGTAATTCACACACAACGAACGTTTCAGCACAGTTTAGTCCGACGTTTCGACCGTGGGACCGGCCTTCGTCTGGGAATACCAGACGAAGGCCGGTCCTCGTCCGGCCTTCGTCTGGTATTCCCAGACGAAGGCCGGTCCCACGGTCGAAACGTCGGACTAAACTGTGCTGAAACGTTCGTTGTGTGTGAATTACTCCTTTTTCTATATATATATATATATATATATATATATATATATATATATATATATATATATATATATATATATATATATATATATAGGAACGAGTGGTTTTAAAATTTACTGTTTAGATTTGGAATGATGGAGTTATAACAGAAAGATTACCTATAGCCTATAAAAGTGTGGTGCCCAATGTAATGCATACAAATATTTACATAAACGAATTTATTCTTAGAATAGAGTAATATTCTGATTCTATACGTATATAATTATGTGGACATGTTAGGATAATGAAACTGGTTAATTAGTCAACCTATTAGTTTCGTCAATATATTTCCGGACGGCCACGCATACTGTCGCATTAGAGAAACCAGAAATGGAAGCTCCAAAAGACAAAATGACAGGCAGAGATAAGTCCATACCAATGCCACACAAAGGTATTTCTAATAGGGTTTTTCGTAATGTGTTAAACCGCCTGCAGGTCAAAAAGAAATTGTCTATTGTTTCCAGTTCATCACAGAATGCGCAAAGTGGCCAAGGTGCCTGAGCAGACCTGTGTTTATAGAAATTTAGATTTGGTACCCGGCAACGCAGCCTTGTGATAGCTACTTCTTGTTTTCGAGTGCGGCAAAATTCTCTTCGCCAGGGATATAATAAATGGCGATATTCTGTAGAGTTTGTTAGTGCTGAACCTTTAAAGACTTGGAGAAGCGTACGTCTGCGGAATCGAGCAGCAGTCACATAAGCGGATGATGGACAGAGCGGTAGAATTGGTTCGCTGATTGACGACTTAGCTAAGGAATCGGCTATTTGATTTAGAAACAAACCTTTATGTCCAGGCACCCAAACTAATCGTACTTTTCTCAAATGCGCAGGTACTAGTGCACGGAACGCCTTTGTTACGTGATTATCAGCACCAACAGAATGTGCCGCACAGAGAGGTAGGGAATCTGTTATTATGACAGCTGATGTAATTGCTGTATCTAACTTGCGTAAGGCGAGCACTACTGCCAGAAACTTGGCCACAAAAACGGGTATATAAAATCGGGTAGTCGGAGGGAATAAATCCAATTTAAAATCGGGCTGAAAATACCAACCCCTGACTTTTCGTCGTATTGCGATGCGTCTGTAGCAATAATAACGTTCGTTGTAATACGGCGCAGGTGATCTTGTAGTTAACCATCCAAAATATTATGGGAAAGTAATTTGGCATTATTAGGAAAAATGTCGTCGAATTGAATTTCCACCGGGGCTGAATTATCACGACTCCGCATGATGTCGCATATACGTACGTTTAGAGGCTCCAGTAAATTTTGCACAAATATAATTTGTGGCGTGGGAAATCGCGGCCATCTAGCAGCAAAAAATGATTCCGGGGTGGAAATAAAGGTTGTTTCTGAATGTCGTAATGGTGATTCATAAATTCTTAAGAATGTATCAACCGTCAGAAGGCGAATTCTACAAGAAAGCGGAGGGACCCTCGATTCGAAATACAACACATTGTTGGCAACTGTTTTGGGAAGGCCAAGGCATAAGCGCAAAGCTTCTCTTTCTAGAAGAATTAGAGGCCGCAACATGTAAGCTAGAACCCCAGAGAAAAGTACACAACCAAAGTCCAAAATGGGACGAACGTACATGCGATATATCATTAATAATGTATCTCTTCTCGTACCTATGCGGTAGTTGCTTAGCTTACGTAATATGCCAATGGCCCGCACACCTTTTCCGGCGATATAATCGATATGATGTCACCCGTTAAGCGATGTGTGATAAATTACTCCAAGGTATTTAACAGATTCCACCTGTGGTATATCCTCATGATGGTAAGACAGAGAGATGTTCACAGGGTATTGCAGCGGGAAAACAAGGAGGGCACATTTACTTGGATTAAGTAAAAAGCGGTTGCCATCGAGCCAGCACTCCAATATATTAAGGTAAGTCTGCAGCCGTTCATATAAGGTCTGAATGTTATCTGCCATTGCAAAAAATGCGATATCGTCTGCATAAACATGAACTGTTATATCCTGTTTACGTGGAATGGTGCTCATTAGTAAATTAAATAGCACCGGGGAAAGCACCGAGCCTTGCGGTACTCCCCTCGTTTGGGTATGAGTAGGTGATGAAAACCCATCTTTAAAACAATAAAATTTCCTGTCTGCAAGAAAATTGTGAACCCACGCTACTATGTATGATGGAAAAATCAAGGTATTCTAATCGATCTATCAAAATACAGTGCTCCACAGTATCATATGCTTTAGCGATGTCTAAGGTAACTAAAGCTGCATATTTTTATGTAGCCGAGCTGATTGAAGTCGACTCTCTAAATCAACATGGGCATCCCAAATTGAACAACCAGCCCTGAATACAATTTGACAGAGATTTAGAATTGACCTCATGGTAATAAGTTCATTAATTTGTATATTGATGATTCTCTCAACCAATTTCACTAAGTTTGATGTCGGTGCGATCGGCCTTATGTTATCCAACGTGTATGCATCATTTTCATTTTTTAGCAACAATACAATTTTGGCAAGTTTCCATTCTGGAGGTATCCATGCGTTCCTATAACGAATAATTCACTAGTTCTAGCAAAAGATTAGGCGATTTCTGGAGTAAACATTTCAACATAGAGTTCGTAATCCCATCTTGTCCAGGAGCCGTCCTCGGTAAGCATAATACTGTCTGACTCAATTCAGCTAAAGAAACTTCTGGAAATTCATGCAAGTTTACCAGAACGGACTGGATAGCCAAACAATTAGCAGCGAAGCGGCGTTCTAAACCTTGTGCTATGTCTTCTAGGGAGGTGTTCATTTCTTGTGGTGTCAAGACACATGACTGCAACGTTAAAGGTGCTGGCAGTACTTTTCTTGTCCGAAGATAAGCGAACAAAGCACGCTTATTTTTTTTATTTAGAAAGATAATCAAAATGTCTACTGTCGTATTCTTCTTTCGCACGGTTCACTGTACGCTTAAATACGCCAGCAAGGAATTGATAGTCCTTCCAGTTTGTCGGGCTCTGATTAAGAAGTTTTTCCAAGCGGCTTTTCGTCTTCTATAATCGCACGTACACTCATCGTTCCACCAACGAGAGGAGGACCGTTTATTGGATGGAATAGAAAATTCGGAATTTTTTCTAGATTTTTCCAGCATTGAACCAATCGTAGATGCAATCTCCTTAGTACTGGCATTTCCAAGCTTGGAAATGGCAGAACGGAGGCAGGCTTGAAATTTGCTATGGTTGATGTATGTGCGTTTCGGCTGATCTAAAGTTATTGTTGGACAAGTATTGTCAAAAACTACAGGAAGATGGTCGCTGTTAGTTGCCGAATCCAGAACAGCCCATGACAAAACCTTAATTGCATTGGAGCAAAACGTTAAATCCAATACTGAGCTAGTAGTTTGACCTCGGACAAATGTTACATGACCTTTATTCAGACAGGGGAGGTTGTGATCAATAGTCCATTCCCACAGTCGCCTACCACAAGAATCTGTCCTTATACCCCAAGACAAATGATGTGAATTAAAGTCTCCTGTGAGTACAATTTTCTTTCTACATGCTACCAAAACGCTGTCAAGATAACGCGTGCTTTGTACACCGGAGGGGAAGTAACAATTTACAATTGAAGAAGGGTGGTATCCGGGGAGACACAAGTCTAATGCTAATATTTCACAATCCAAGTCTAACATTCTGAAAGAAATGTTCGCCCTATGGCATAATTTACTTGATACAAGGGTCGTTAAACCACCACCACGTGATGAGCGATCTAATCGAAAAGAACGAAAACCTGCAAGATGGAAATTTTTATCTGGTGTGAGCCAAGTTTCTTGGAGAATTATATTATCAAGATTAAAATTATATCAAAGGTTATGCAAGTTGGTTGAGGCTGAGAATATAGAACGGCAGTTCCACTGTAGTACCCTCAACTGACCTATGGTGTTGAGCGTACCACAGAGGCGCATGTCGCGCCCTTGTTAGCATCTTCACGCGAAATAGCTGATTCATTCCGTTTAGATTTGGACTTGAGATCGGTGAAGATTGGAGATCTGGTACGTTTATTAGTTCGTATATCGAGTTCCGTATCTGTAGCAGTACTTGTGCTCGGCTGAGGCGAATGTCGGTCCAAGTGCACCTGTGTTCCTGACTGCTTAGCCTTGCCTGCAGATGCAGAAAGTTCGTCCAACACTACATTGCGTAGCTGTGTGGCATTGCTGGTAATGTCTTATACTCCATGTTCTGTACCAGTCTGTACTGTTTGTCCAATCTGACTTGAAAGAATTTGCACCAAACAGTCGGAAACGTTAGATATGAGTTTATCCATTGCCTTACTCACTGCCTTTTCCACAGCAGTTTCAATAGCCTGCGATAGGTTTGAGTCCATACTGGAAGTGCAGCGCGCTGTAATACCAAAGTATCCAAAAGCCCTGTCTCTAACTATGTCAATGGCTTCCCTTCGAGAACAGCGGCGGCGGTCAATAACTTCTAGGATTTGAACCTCCCGGGAACGAGCGGAACAGTCAGAGTTGTCGGCGCAGTCACTGCCCCCACAGAGACAACACTTTTCCACTGTTGCAGTACACTTGCTTGAAGGATGGCTCTCTCCGCAGGTGCTACAACGAACGTTAGATTTACGTCCTCCCGCACTGTGGCCGAATCTCCAGCCGTTCTTGCACTGAATAGGACGAGAAGCGAGGGGTTCTACTCGGACGATCAGTGGCCATAATTTTATTTCTGACGGGCATTTTGTGCCCAGAAATGTCGTGATGACAGATTCGGTTGGTACCCTCTCTTTGTCGACTAGGCGATTACACCGGTAAATTGAAATTACGCCTGCTCCAGAGAGCCTGTCTAGGGTCTCAGCTGGACTCGGCTTGGAGTCGACTCCCCGTACAAGGCCTTTGGTACATGCAAGGTGAGGCGGAATAAAAGCACTCACCGGGGTAGCAGCAAAGGAGGTGCATTTGAGAAGATCCTGCATGCAGGTCTGATCCTGCGACCTACAAACGATACCTCCTCGCCCAAATGGGCGCACATCTGTGATGGTCTGGAAGTGGTTTGAAGTAGTCTTAAGTTCCTTTTGAACCGCCTGAAGGTTTGTAAGTCTGATGAAGCCTCCATTTGTAGGTGCCAGTGCCACGGGAATGCTGTCGATACCACTGCGGGAAAAGGAGTCTAGCGGTAATTCATTAGACGGCAGGGACGCTGACCAGGCGGATCGCGCCTGGCCAGGAGAAGTAGTCGACATGAGCACTAGAGATATGGTTAGACTCAGAAACAGATAAACTATAGAATCGGACTCTAAGACAGAAAGTTAAAACCACTCAATCCTCAGCCCAAGAACACCCCAGCAGGTTGGGCACGGGCAAACTGAAGGCGAGACTAGAACGGTCTTCAAGCTCCGGGTTCAATGTTCAGACAGCCAGCGTGGAAGCAGTGGTTCGGCGTAGAGAACAGCGTTGGTCTAGAACGTCTTCTTGGATCGCCCCGCCGCGGTGGTCTAGTGGCTAAGGTACTCGGCTGCTGACCCGCAGGGCGCCGGTTCGAATCCCGGCTGCGGCGGCTGCATTTCCGATGGAGGCGGAAATGTTGTAGGCCCGTGTGCTCAGATTTGGGTGCACGTTAAAGAACCCCAGGTGGTCAAAATTTCCGGAGCCCTCCACTACGGCGTCTCTCATAATTATATCGTGGTTTTGGGACGTTAAACCCCACAAATCAATCTTCTTGGATCGCGCTCAGAGCATGCCCAGATGTTGTTGTTGTTGTTGTTGTTGTTGTTGTTGTTGTTGTTGTTGTTGTTGTTGTTGTTGTTGTTGGCGCATTGGTGCATGCTTTTATCTAATGCACGCGCACTTCCTCTTCGTCGGCTTCTCCTAGAAGCCGACGAATAAAAAATTGAGACAGTCAGACAGTCAGTCCGTCAGTCAAAGAACTTTATTTGGTCCTGAGAAGACGAGAATGCCTCCGTCAGGGGGTACTGTCTGGGGGCTCCGCCCACGGTGGCACCGGGAGGTTAAAGCTCTCGGCGACTTCGCGGGCTCTCTGGACAGCCCTTAGCTGCTGGTCCTTTGCGGAGCTGGTGATAAGCTGGAGCCAGTCTTCCTCAATGGAGGGAGACCCTGAGCCCCTGTGCAAGTCAGAACTGTTATTTCAGACGAGGTAGGAGCGTAGGCCTAGCCAGCAAAATCAGCAACAATGTCCGGGTCGATTGTCTCGTGCTTAGCACTGACGATGCGTTTTCCGAGCTATGCATGACCCACTACTTCTTCATTACATGTGCAAGAATATCGGTGAATGGTATTCTGAAGGCGCTGCGTTATAGTGCCTCGAGCGTGTCTCGGAGGCGAACGAGCGCATCTAGGCACGTTAGACACAAGCGCCATCTGGCAGTTATCTTCGAAAACGAAGGCGTGCGCCACCGCGGACAAAGATGCGCGTCAATCACGGAGGTGATAAGGTGTAGAATGCAAAGCGGCGGGCAGGTGCCCCCACCCTACCGTCGTAGCAAAGCGTTGGAAACACCTTCTTGAGCATCGCGTTGCAACTGTCAGCGCAGCGTGATAAACGCTACGGTCCTTAGAATTACTTGTGTGTGCCTTCTCTAGTATAAAGGTACACATACAAAACATCGACGTGTTATGTTGTCTCAGATGTGCGCAATAATTGCTTTTTTTTAATTGACAATCGCACAAATATGAACGCTAAACCTTGAGCATTATTGGTGGACGCTGCGGATGGGGTTGGCCGTTTGGTGCCGTTTGAGGTATCGTAAGGGCGGACAAGCAGACAAATGTGCGCACAGACAGACCAAAATTTTTCGGTCGAAGGTTCCCAAGAAAAACTATCCTCTTTAAAAACGCGTTAGGGAACAATTTTATGCCAATTGCGGCACATTCAGAATGACTACAATCGAAAGCTGAGTGTCAGAACTACATACGGTGCGCTGAACATTAGTAGAATCTGTTTAGTTTTATCGCAGTGAACGTTTTTATGTCAAGAAACCGGCCTCTCTTTGTTCTTTGCCGTTTTCATACACTCTTATTGTACGATATTTAACTGCTCTGAAAATAAAATTGAAGCTGACCCCAACATGATCGCTGCAGCGTTCTCGTCAGTTTAGGTTCCCATACGCGCTCTGTTGTCTGCGTTTCTCAACATTCACCCTCGACAAATAATTATTTGAGAAAACTTCACTGGTTCCATTGAAAACGCGCTAGCTTTGAGTCGGGACAGCTAGGGGCGCTGGCTGTTATGTGTCCAAAAAAGCTGGGTATGTCCGTCATTTCGTTTTGTAGAAGGCATCTTGAAGATCCCATAACTTCACTCTTTTTTTTTTTACATTGATCACTGAACTGTTTTTGAAATGGGACAAATACATCGACTCAATAACGCATCATTCAGAAAGCGAGTGGCATAATCAATAGATAATATGGGATAATTTATATCCGGGATAATTTATATAATTTAGTATGGGATAATTTATGGGATAATTTATATATTTTTATCGAATATAAATTGGAAGCAGCAAGCACAGGACCGGGTTAACTGGCGGAACATGGGAGAGGCCTTTGTCCTGCAGTGGACGTAGTCAGGCTGATGATGATGATGATGATGATGATGATGATGATGATGATGATGATGATGATGATGAATATGGGATGATAAACTGCATGCACTTTAGAACTTTTCGTGATGTGTTCAACCTTATAAAGGAGCCTCCTTCACAACTGGCATTTTGTTGTGAAGAAGGCATCTTGTAGACCCCATAACTTCACTCCTTTTTTGTTTTTGTTTTTACATTGATCACTGACGCTTTTTTGAAATGAGACTCAACATCGAGTCATTAACGCACTGTTCAGAAAACGAGGGGCAAGTCTATAGATCATCTGGGATAATAAATTACGTGTACTTCCTGACCTTCCATTATCTGTTTAACCTTACCAAAGAGCCTCCCCTCCTGCACATCCGTCATACCTTTCTGAAGAAGACATCCTTGTGGATCCCGTAACTTCACTCTTCTTCTTTTGTTTTGACACTGATCAGGGGCCTGTTTTTGAAATGAAACTCAACCTCGAGTCACTAACGCATCATTCAGAACACGAGTGGCAAAACCAATATATCATCTCGGATAATAAATTGCGTTTACTTTCTGACTCTCCGTGATGTGTTCAACCTTACATGAGAGCCTTCTGGACATCTGTCATTCTTTTGTGAAGAAGGCATATGGCAGACCCCGTATAAGTGCACTCTTTTTTCTTTTGACATTCATCAGTGACCTGTTTTTTTTTTTTTTTTAAAGGCTTGGATATGCCTGGATATGCCTTACAGCGGTTCCGTTTTGCATTCCATGAGGGCCAGTGCTCCTTGCTGTCTTTTCCGACATCCCGGGGGACATTTAGGCCCACTTTCTTGAATGGTGTGACATTCTGAATTGAAGGGCGCCCTGGTGGTCGTTTGTTGAGCAAAATCAGACTCGTTGCGAGCTCAAAGAGGAATTCTCTCAAGGGTTTGGGCGGCAATTTGTGCTGCTGAAGAATTGTCTTGTGCATGAACCATCCATTAACAGCAGCTATATTCAGCGTGTGCCAAAACAAATACATATCCCAGCGTTTAGACCTGATAGAAGCGCGATACGAGACGCACATTTTATCAAGAAGATCCACGCCACCCATTGATCTGTTGTAGGCAGGAATGATCTCTTGAAAATCGACAAAAATGTGCTTTTTCTCCTTGCTGTCCCACCTTTTGACTGATGTAAGCGGGTCAGCACCAATGCAGTTCGAAAGGAGAGTAACAGTGCAGTTGTCATGCCACTTCACTGCCACCATTGTCTTTTGGTCACACGAAGTGACTGAAGTATCACAGATGCCCCGACATCGCTTTTTTCATCGATTTTTCATCCATTAACTTTCTGCAGCCGAGTCTGTATTCACGAACCGTGCCAATATTGGAAATTCCAATTCTTGAAAGCTCCTCTGCAAGCTGAGGGCCTGTAAAGAAGTTATCAGCGACGACTAGATTTTCGTCGCGCTTCGGGAGGCTGGTAGCCACCCTGGCTGCCATAAAAACCTTTGTTGCAGCGCTGGTAGACATCGAAATCATAACACAGACCCGATTCCAGAGAATGTGCTCAAAGTTATAGACACCATTTACTCTTTGGTTTATTAGGCATGTGCTGACGAATGTAACACCGCCCACGGAAGGGGATCAAGATTTTGTCCACTGCAGATTTGTTTTTCTTGGGGCAAAACAACCGTGTTGCTGCGCAAGGATCTGAGCCATAGGCACAATTTCCAGCATTTGTCTTCTTTTAATTTGTCATTGGCTGCTTCATTATTGAAAAAAATGCAGGTGGCTTGTTATCTTTTCAAATCTGTTACGGGACATTACCTGGGCTACTAATGCATATCTACTTCAATTTCCCCAGTAAGCACGAACCCTGTGCATGTTTACGAGTCCCGTTCTAAAAAAACATGCCCAGCACAGATGTCAGTTCTTCCACAGTGAGGTTTGGTTGCATGTTTTTGGAAGTAGTACTTATTGCTTTCATCGACGACAGCCTTTAGCATGGATCGAGAAACAAACATGTCTAAGTATTCCAGGGCACCCAGCGGCTCTGCAGGTGGCAGCGGAAAGTTGTTTTAGAAACTCCCCGCTTCGATATCAAAATCTTTCTTCACCCATGTGCACCGCCTTTTCACGTTCCGTGGTTTCCTATCTCCCGGAGGCGCATCTGTCGAGGTAGCAACCTGTTCCTCAGCTGCTTCTACCTCAGTTTGAATAGCATCTTCTTCATCACTGCTGTCTCCATACACTTCCTCGTCACTTTTTTCATCA
This sequence comes from Rhipicephalus microplus, assembly GCF_043290135.1. Taxonomy (NCBI): domain Eukaryota; kingdom Metazoa; phylum Arthropoda; class Arachnida; order Ixodida; family Ixodidae; genus Rhipicephalus; species Rhipicephalus microplus. Next base: position 11,168,365 of record NC_134709.1, on the reverse strand, counting down.
GCGAAAAAATTGCTCTCATTTGTGTTGATAACATCCAGAAGGTTTGCATGAACAAAACGTTTCGGCATATCTCTTTTGGAACAGAATACAATGGTGAGGTTGAAATTGCAGTATGTCCCTGAAAATTTGTTAAAACAGCAAAATTAGCAAACAAATATCAGCTCAGAAACTCCACATAAATCAACTCCACATAAATGCACGTCACGATATATAAGACGCGTTTCAAGCAGAAAAGCAATGTTGCATGTCTGCAACAACGAAAATTGTGGCATTTAGTGCCCACTGTTGCATATGTGCAAAACACGTGCAAAACATATTTTTTCAGACAGAGCAAGCGCAAAGCTAACCTTTGGATTCTAGATTACTGTCAATAGTGTTTGCAACACACATTCAGTGAAAAAGCAGCGCGGGTTAGCTTGAGGGCTCATAAAAAAATATTTAAAGTACCTTGTTAGCTGAGCTCGATGACGGTGTGCATGCTGCCACACTAAAAAAGGTTCTCTGGTTAGTAACGGCTAAAGTTACTAGCTGTACTAGCTGGTGGCTAATAAAAATATGCCGCGAAGGTAGTAAAATAATCCGTAATCTAGTAAACACACGCGTTTACTAACTGATTACTAACTTTTTTTATCTAAGAGTGTAGCTGCGCAGATTCCCGCTGGTGTCACTAGGTGACCTCCGGCTGTACGGATTTCAGGGCCTTCCCAAGCAGCCCTAACTTTTTTCAACTTCGCGGAGAAAGTCCCACTGATGACGGAATAGTCGGCTCCGGTGTCGACGAGAGCTGCGACGCTGTGGCCGTCGATGACAACACCGAGGTCGCTAGTTCGTCGCTTGCGTTGCGGTTGGGTCGCGGCGTCGGATCACGGCTACGACGATTTGCATCACTGTTTCAACGTCGCGTAATCAAGACTTCTTCTGGTCGCGAAGTTTGTATACGTCGGGGCTGCGTTGAGTTGACGGCGGGTTCTTGAAGTGGCGGTGTCGTCGGCGGCGGAGGATCTTCGCCAGTTCGTCGTGCAGCAACCGCACCTCGATCCGTTGCTGCTCTTAGTTTTCCTGATACGGGCTATGCGACGAGCCCCTACTTGGGCCAGTGCACTGACGACGGTGCGGTGACATGTAGCGGCCGGGTGAAGGCGAACGAGAAGATCCTCGGGGTGTCATCTGCGTTCCGGCGACATAGTCGGCGATGTCACGTGGTCTTTCACCCCACTGTGGACGCGGCGCGTAAGCTGGCGAAACCATGTAGTCCCGTCTGGTGGTAGGTATCCTCGCAGTGATAGCACAGAGGCTGGTGGTCAAGGGGGCGGGGGGGGGGGGGGGGGGGAGCACACGTCGGTTTTTCTCGGAGCATTGCGCTGACCGGTGGGTGGACGATATGGCGTCGGCGCTGTCTGGCGACGAAAATGCGGTGGTGCGGCCGGCCTCTTAACGTGGAGTATAGCGTCGGGCAGCAGCAGCATAGCTCATGGATTGAGGTTGCGGTTGCTATGTCTCAGGAATACCCATTGATTGCTGAATTTCTTCTATGACGACGCCTAAGATTGACGAAACTTGAGGCTGCAGGCACGACGGGACCTTTCGACGAAGTTGTTCGCGCACTGCGGCTCTGATGGTTTCACGAAGATCGTCGGAGTAGAGTGGCTGGATCTCTGCACTGCCTGGCATCAGGCGGCGGTTAAATTGACGTGTGCGCATTTCAAAGATTTTCTCGATAGTCGTTGCTTCTGAGGCAAATTCGTGGACGCTGATCGGAGGGTTCCGCATTAGTCCCGCAAAAAGCTCCTGCTTAACTCCTCGCGCATGAGGAGGCGGACTTTCTTGTCCTCGGGCATTTGGGGGTTGGGGGAAGTGATTTTTGAAAAGAAAAGAAGAGAAAAGTGAGCCCCGTAACTGTCTCTCAGTGGGAGGACACCTCAACAGTAGCTCACGAGGGATGATGGTAGAGAAGGGAATAAAAGGATAAGATTAAAAGGTAGAGAGATAGAAAGAGAGGAAGGAGAGAGCGAGGTGGTGGGACAGGGAGCGACGAAAGTGAGGAGAAGACAGGAAAGAAGGACATGGCCGCAGAAGTCCGAGGACGGGGCACCACTGGCGAGAGCTCTTGCTGGCGACAGGAGATGGCGTATGGCTCATCCAGTCGGCCAGAGCTACGCTGTCGTCGTCGTAGGGGACCGGCGGCAGGAGGTGGCGTAGGACCATCCCAGTCGGCCAGAGCTATAGGCTGTCGTCGGAGATCGCGAGGGCACAACAGGTTGGCACGAAATCCAGCGAGCGAGTACTCCCGAGAAAGCCTCCGAAACGCGCCGAGAAAGCGAATGCTCATTTGGGAGTTGGCGTGACGGAAGAGTTTGGTCATCTCTTTCATGAAGGACGCCACGTTCTCGTTTGTCAGCTGCATGCGGGTATCCAGGAAGGCTTCAGCCTTCTTTTTGCGAGCTACACTTGCAAAAGTGACAAGGGACCTGGCCCGAAAAATGTCCCATGTTGCCAGGTTTCGCTCTTGATTCTCGAACCAGGTCGGAGCAGCGTCTTCTAAAGTGAAAAAAAAATACATGACGAAGCTTGTCGTCCTCGGTCCAGGTGAAGACGGCGACTCGGTCTAACCTCTCAAGTCAGCTTTCAGTGTCCTCGAGCAGCGAGCCGCGTAAAGTTGGCGGCTCCTTAGGTTACCGGAGCAGGAGTGGTGCAGGTTGCAATGCACAGGTGCTGTCATTGTCACCGTGAACGTCTTGGTCTTCGGAGTCTTGTCAGGTAGAAGCCCGTACTCTGGTGCCAGGCCTTGTTGCCTGTGGCTAACTCGCTGCTCGTGGCTGGCGTCAGGGTCTCCTCGGCGACTTGGGCTGGATTCACGGCTTGAAGGGGGCGTCCGGTACATGAAATCAGCACCTCCACCAGGTGTCACAGACACGTGACGTGGACGAATGAAGCAGACTGCGGGTCAAAAAATAAACTGTTTATTTGGGCGAACCTGTGTCCGGTAAACTGAAAGTATTGCACTGATAGCGGCGAACGGAGCGTCGGCCGTCGATCAACTGACAAGCGGCGAATCGCGTCGGCATTTATACACTTGTCATGAAATGTTCAGGCGTTATCGCCAGCGGCGCCATGGGTTCCAGAATAATCTGTAATGTTCATTAAGTGGGAGTAATCTTAACAAAACGATCTACTACAGCCTCGAAGCTTTTCTAACAACACAGGCGCGGTTTGCGCTGAACGTAGTGTAACAGGGTGATAACAAAACTTGAGGAAAGGAACGTGGCAATATGGCGTCGTCGTGTGACATCGCGTGCAGACGCAACAAGTTCGAAATGGTTGAAGCTTGGGCGAGCTGGTGGAGATTCATTTCAAAAAGTGTTAACAGCGCATAGAACGATGAGGAAGGGACGAGATAACGGAGGCAAAGAGCACTTAGAAGTTCGTTTTAGCGCTCTTTGCATCTGTTGTCTCGTCCGGTCCTAATCGTCCTATGCGCTGTTGACACTTTTTGAAATGACGTAGCAAATTATTGCTATCGGCAACGTCATGACGACGTCGTGTGGGAATTTCTTCGCGTGATGACGATTTTTTTCATCACTCAAGTTGACATCGACGGTTAATTGTCGTGTTTAATTGATTGATTGATTGATATGTGGGGTTTAACGTCCCAAAACCACCATATGATTATGAAAGACGCCGTAGTGGAGGGCTCTGGAAATTTCGACCACCTGGGGTCCTTTACGTGCACCCAAATCTGAGCACACGGGCCTACAACATTTCCGCCTCCATCGGAAATGCAGCCGCGGCAGCCGGGATTCGAACCCGCGACCTGCGGGTCAGCAGCCGAGTACCTTAGCCACTAGACCACCGCGGCGGGGCAATCGTCGTGTTTGAGAAGGCCTTGATAACTAAGGTGATGATGATTAAGGTGATAACTTTGATGAGGCCTTGGTAAGGCTAATGATGATGATGATAACCCAGGTGATCTGCTCATCTTTTTACCGGACCAGTGCGTGCACGTATCACCGTTTGCTTGCATGCTTCGGCAAAATTGATCTTTGAACTCCCTGTTTTTTGCGAGTGCTTTGTCCCCCGAGCGGCGTGGTTCCGGCGGACGGCGGTCGCCTAATCGACTCGATCTGCTCCGCCAAGCTTGTCCCCGCCTATTGCGTGCAAGCTCTCTCGGAAGAGAGCTCTGGATCGACCGAGCTTCGCTTCCTTCCCTGCTGGTGGTCCCCGTCGAGTTTTTCCTCAATGGCCCGCGTCTTCCCCCGTTCGTTCATTCCGCTGGGCCCGTCGACGTCCCCTGCGGTGTAAAAGCAAAAGATGGGCACAGTTGAAAAGGCTGGCAAGCAAACGCGAGTGGAGGAGGGAGGTTTAGTTTATCGGGCGATGCGACAGCGCTTCGATCCCTCGCACGCGTGGGCACAGCAGGCATATTTTTTTGCTTCGGCGACAGGATCCCGGTTGGCGTGCGCTAGAAGGCCGATGGTCGAGCGACGCGGTCCCATTTCGAACAGGATCGATGCTGACCACGGCGATCGGGTGCCGTACGCACGGGCTCGATCTCCTAACGCCGGGGATGCGAAGGGAACCGAATGAGCGCTTTCGGGGAAAAACCGCGATTGCCCCGCTCCCTTTCCTCGCTGAACACCCCTTTCACGCACACGGACGCTAATAGCCGTACCTGCGGTTGAGCTCGCAGTTTGTCCCGTGTTCCCGTGACTCGTGTTCCCGTGACTCGCAGTTTGTCCAAGCGGGAACGCGATCGGCCGCATTCCGGAGTTTCTCTCGTGTCGATGGCGCGTGCCACAGCGCACGGCATCAGCCACGGTTCAGCCGGCAGCACGACATTCAGCCTATTGGCGCGATTGTAGTATACGATGCGCTGTGGAGAGAAGCGAATTCGGCGATTCAGATTTTTGTGCGGTTTCGCTACCCTGCCCGTGTGAATAGGGAGTGTATACCAGAGAAGAGGGGGGGGGGGGGGGGTAAGCATTATTTAGTGAAAATTGGTCTTTTTATTTATTTATTTTCAAATACTGTCGCCCTATACAGGGCTATTGCAGGAGTGGGGTACATTTACATGAACAAAATACACTGATACAAGGTTGACATAAAAAAATGATTTATTATAAAAGTGCGCCTACAAATTCCGACAACGATAATTCACGAATACTACCGGGAAAGCCATTCCACATTTCAATAACTCTAGAAAAAAAACTTTCTGCGCAATCAGGGCATCGACGAACCATACATAAACATACTGAAAAAAATCTGCTTTACAGCCGCCATAGTCCTCAATAAGGAAAGCGACAACAAAATTCCAGTAAAAACGAGTGTGGGGAGAGCAGAAGGTATTCAGGATCCTATAGATTGGGATTGGGCGGATGAGATAAGAAGCACGCGATTGTAACGTGACTACAGCAGGCTTAAGGCTGTTTCACTTGCTGCGATTGCACCGAGAAAAAAAATCATTCCGTTCGCTCCATTCGCTCTGTTCGCAACCGCCGCTTACGAGAATTTCATTTCACATGGACTGCAAATGCTCTATTATTTTCGCTCTGCGACAGGAGCAGCGAGCAACGCTTCTTGTCGCCGTTATTTGTGGCAGACACAGCAGAATTTTTCAAATCTAACGTAACGATATGTGCGTTGTCATATTACCCAGTTTTCATGAACGTCAACGAATAACACGCGTGTTTCTTCATTCAAGAACACTTTCCAATCTAAAATCATTTTTAAAATGCAAAGACAGCCGTCGTGACCGAAACACGCACACCAACGCAATTTCGATGGCATGGCCGGCCCAACCTAATTTCGGCCAGTCCCGACCGAAAATCGCTCCACCGCTGCGATCAGAGCGAAAATTTTCCGACATGATGGGCCGCTCACTGCTGAGACGGGAGCGAACTGCCCCCCCCCCCCTTTTTTTTCCGCTGCGAGTGAATTCGCATTCTGGAAATCGCTACTTCTTGTGTCATGTAAAACGGCATTCATACAGCTGTCCGCCATTGTGCAGGTTGCGACAGTGCCTGGGCCATTTCATACGAACACTTAGCTTTATGCAATCGGCATATGCCACATTGGATTCCTTCGCCTAGGTGGCGCAGCACGGTGACTCCTGGAGTCACGTCAAATGGTCTTGTCATAGAAGAAACTGCGCCACGTCGTGCCTAATCACTAGAAACTCATTGTGATGTTTGAGTCGCCGCCCTCCCACTACATGCATTCTGCTGTTGGCTGACTAAGGACTGCAGTAATAACACCTTCAAAAAATAAAAGTAACGAAAACAGCCTGTACAAGGTGTAGCTAGATTTTTCCAGTCATATGTCATTTCACACCCGTTTAGCACAAAAAAGCTGTCGCTTGTTGAGCAGGACAGGCTTTCTGCGCAGATTTTGTAAGTTTACAAGCTTAATATAAGGTCTCTGAGTATTTCCTATTTCTCAGGCTGGCTTTCCCTCCCAAGACTCGGTATACAGTATTCTCATGCAGTTGTTTGCTTCCGCATTCCACAGATTGACAGCTTGAAACCGAAAGAGGTATAGTTCTGCTCCACGCTAAGAATCTGTTGTAATGTCACATTTTGACTTTTACAAGCATTACTTGTTCAGCGGCTACATACAATGTCAGTGTACTTGCAACAACACGCAGGGCATGCCACGGTATATTGAGCTTTAGATGCGCCGTTACGATCAAGTATTGTGCTGCCACGTTTCTAATGTAACCCTTAGTTCTTGACATGCACCCTCAAGACAATGAAGGAAAAAAACGTTTACATCTAAGGACTTGTTTTCTTTGTTAGACACATTATTAATCAGATCTAACTGACAATCATGCCACGAGAAGTACAGTGGATGCGATTAGAAGTAATTTTAATGTAAACGTGATTGAATATAAGTGGATGAAAAGATAACTTGCCGTGGACAGGGACGGAACCTGGAACATTGGTCTAACGCGTCCGATGTTCTACCAACTTAGCCACCACGGTGTTTATCCTCCCGTCCTCTTTATGGGGTATATATGTACCTTAAAGGGTGTCAGTCAGCGCCACCAGTAGCCATTGCGGCGAGCGTGGAACACACTACCTGCCTGTTTGGTGTCACGTGACACGTAAATTATTGCAAAATTTCTTTCAATCAATTTTTTTTGCACTACAGAAGATCTCATTCGCCTTCCCGCGGTAATATTGGAAGTAAACGCGATGTGTCCGAGTGTATATCTCCATAACGCCCGCCCCATGGAAGCGGCAGCTCTATGACGGTACACTGACATAGGACAGAAAGAAAAAACGCAAGCAGGATTAACACGAGGCACATCGTCGCTTTCCCCAGCGAACGAGTTTGCTCGAATTAATGGAGTCTTAATAGAGAGGCACTTGTATGACAACCCTCGCCCTTTCACCATGCCGTCCGTCGGCCATTGTCGTGTGAGTAACAGCTCTGACAGTCTTTGTGAAGGGCGCTTTCATTGCCTCGTCAACCGGAGCAGCCGAGACAAGCGGGCACAGTGGAACTATAAGTGACCCTACTCCCACCCTCTACCTTTTTTATTATTATTATTAAGGAGATGATGAGTCGACGCGCCTTGCTCCTGCCCACCAATCCGACGCCGCGGGCTCCAAACATGAGCGTCGACAATATTTTGTCTTCGGGTGTGCTAACTCTCGCAGCATCGTGGTGGGAGGGGTCACGGTGATGTGGCTAAAGGGAGAGCGGTGCCCCTTTAGCGCCCCGCTTCCAGCGGCCACGGTTCCAGGGCGGTGTGGGAAACGTTCTTTGTGGGCGGGATCATCCTGATCACCGTTCGGAGACAGCTCAGGCCGTTGGCCGCAACACCAATTACTTGATCCCCGAAAGAGCCCCGCGGAAGCTGCCTGCCACTAGTATACGTGCTCTGCGGAAATAAAGAACGCGGTAGCAGATATTCGAGATGTCAGGGGAGAGAGGGGAGAGCTCAAACTCGCAGAGAACGCTATGAGCTCACCTACGAGGCCTAAAACACCACAATAACGAAGAAGCACAGAAAAAGAGTGTCTTTTCCGGTGCTTCTTCGATCTTCTTATGGGGTTATGGGCGTCTACAATATCCCCTCATAATTATGTATACACCATGCTAGGCAAGCAACAAGTACTTCTCAGCTAATAACCCTTCCCTTCACGCTCCCCTCTCCGAAAACATTTTGTGCATAATGTGGTTTCGCGCTTTCTCCGGGATATTGTAGACATTGCAAGCTCATCGGCCCGGTCGTAGGCATTGTACGCCTGCGGGTTTTGTACTGCCTGCAGGATCGGCCCGCGTTCGACCGAGAGACGATGTCGTGTGATATGGCGTCATCGTGTCACACCTCATTATGTGACGTCAAAGTTACGTCATGATGACGTCACAAGTGTTTGCGATCTATGGCGTTGTGATAACGACACGTGGGGACGTTATAGCGTAATTATCTCTCGCATCACTCGCGTTTGATGAGGCAACGTTTAAGTATTTTGCTTTAAACCTTAATTTGCATTTTGCTAAGTGCTCAATGCAAGTTTTTTTTAATGTGTTTTTTGTCAGAATATGTGCGCGATTTATAGCTCATCGTATTGGTGCATGAAGTTTTTGTTCACGCAGATTCATTAAAAAGATACGAGCAATAATGTTAGACCAGTGGGGGTGTGCGCTTAGTAAATTTTAGAATCGAATCCAATAGCGTTGGCAATAAATCGAGTACGAATACAAACTGAATATTCCAGTCTCCACAAATAGTTTTGCAACAGTAAGGCGACCATTTTCAAAACATTTCTAGAGCGATCCTATGAAGCACGATCTTGTACAATACCTTATTCGAGACAATCACAAACAATAACAAAGACGCGCTATAATAACTCTGACTGAGAAAAGACGCCACAGTTGTGTAAATTGAAGTAAGTTCAATCAATCAGTCAATAAATCAGTTTATTCCAGTTTTTTTTTTACAGGCAAAAAAAAACTGAGGATGGCAAGAAAAAAGCAGTCATTAACGACTGCTTGACGAGCCTCGCCACCCCTAAATGTCAGCATACGCAACAACACTGTGCAAGTTTAAGAAAAACAATTGTCACTAATTAGAGGAAACAAAAACAGCACGAATAATTGCAGGCATTCGAAACATTCGTTCACAACCAATATGTACACATCAGACACAGTTGTTCGTACAAGCATATCACGAAATACAAGGCGATTGATTGATTGATTGATTGATATGTGGGGTTTAACGTCCCAAAACCACCATATGGTTATGAGAGACGCCGTAGTGGAGGGCTCCGGAAATTTAGACCACCTAGGGCTCTTTAACGTGCACCCAAATCTGAGCACACGGGCCTACAACATTTCCGCCTCCATCGGAAATGCAGCCGCCGCAGCCAGGATTCGAACCCGCGACCTGTGGGTCAGCAGCCGAGTGCCTTAGCCACTAGACCACCGCGGCGGGGCGAAATACAAGGCGAAGTGAAAACGGATACACTGGCTAAAGTCGCAGTTAAAAAGTTTAAAAACATTAAAAGCAAGAAACAAGACGCTTCGGCTTCGCTACCGAAACTTTGTTTACAGACGGGCTTCCGGCTTCATACAATGTAAGGCACTTTCCTTAGTATATAAGTAGTAGTTCCTATATAGGTAGTAGTTCATATAGGTAGTGACAGTCTACGAGATGTTTTGTTTTTTTAGATATATTTTAGGGGCGAAGCTCCTTAGGGCGTGGGCTGTGCGTCCCCTGTATGTAGCCACCCATAGTTTAGTTCTTGCAGTGTTCACTAGATGGCGGTACCGTCTCCTGTATGTAGCCACCTCTCGTTTAGTTCTTGTAGTGTTTACTAGATGGTGGTACTTGTAGCTGATGATGAAAAGATGCAGGATGTTATAAACTAGAAAGCGGTACTTGTAGTTTATGAAAGACGCGAGATCTTATAAAATAGGAATGATGTCACATATGGCGCGTGTCATTGGTTGAAGGCAATCGTTCGATTTAGTGCGGCGACGTACGCTAGGGGGAGCGATGTAATAAAATCGAGTGGGCAAAATGTACAGAGGATTCATGGTTTACCAGGTTTACCTCCGGAGCTTCGCCCACTCATCATCATTCACTTCGTGAATATGGCGGAATTTTTCTTTAGATAGAATTCGAAAAGGTATCTTCAGAATTCAAAGTGGTACTTTGTCACAGTATTCAAAATAAAACTGAAGCATAGATATCAAACATTGTTTGGTGAATAAAGATCATGAATCTCTTGATGAGCATTACAAATTGAAGACCATTTGGCTTCGCGGGCACCAGCACGTTTTGTCGAAGCACCCAGGTAGTAAGTAGACGATTAGTACTGGACGGATAGTCCCGTAAAAGTCTGCGCCTCATGTATGCCTTGGTAATCAAATAATTAAAAAAAAAGAAAAGTGCTCCCTCGATACTCCAGTGTGTTGTTCGTTTGTGGTTTTCCGTCAGTGCGGATTATTCGAGAAGCCTTAAAATCATATTCCGTAATTTCGAATAAGTGCTCCAATACGAGTAGCCAAACTAATTAAACATTATTTGGTTCGTTTCCTGTGCATCATACGATTAGCTTGATACGTAGTATTTTGTTAATTCTTAAACAATCATATAAAGTCCAAACGTGCAATAATGCTCTAATAGCATTGTCAACATCTCATTTTTTTTTTAAATCTCAAAGTCATACACTTTTCATCGTGGGCGCACAATGTTGTACATCTGTTGTTTACGCTCTAAAACACGCATGTTCGACTGCCTATCATCAAGTTTGCTTTGTATGACGCTGTGTGTCATTTCAATAGCGGCAATAGAGGCACAACCGATATCTTGAAGTAGCTTGGCGTCGAACCTGGCCTCCACGCTGAAAAAAAGCTTACCTCACAAATGATTGGCACCGCATCGCGAAAGCATCCCATCACGGCAGTTATGCTGCAAATCAAGCTAAATGATGAGTTTCCCGTCGAGCCGCAAAGGCAGACCAGCGTAAGGTCCTGTATGGAAATAGCTACAAATCTGGAGGATTTTAATTAGCTAACTTTGTCACCTCCTGTAAGCGCTGCGTGCGTTTCAAATATTCTGGTGATTTTTCTGAACATGTATTTTTGCTATTTTTTCTCATGCGAATCGGAAAACGCCGCGAAACGTTAGTAATCAGAATTTTTTTCGCTGCAAACAGTGAGCATCAGAGCGGTTCGTGTTAGAGCGCGGGGGTTTATTGCGCATGCGTGCACTCCGCACGCATGCGCCGTGGCTCGATTTGGCCCACAGGCGGCCACGATGGTAGCGCCGCTTTTCACCGTGCAACTCATTTTACGTCGTAAGCAATTGAGCGGGATTGGATAATAATATACATTTACTGGCCTTTGTATAACTCGCTCGAAACGCTCCTCGTGGAGTAAAGGAATTAAGCTTTCCTTCCTTCCTTCGCGGCGTTTTTTATAGGGGTCCTGCGACACTTTTTTGAGCATGGTCAGAAAACGCTGCCGAGGCGCGTTCCTCGGTCGTTACCGGGGCCGCCGCGGGAGGCCGCGACTAGTCCACGCGTGCGCACGTGATAGCACTACTGAAAAACCGAGCATTCTAGGGAAGAAAAAATAATGATAAAAAGAGTCTTCAAGACCACGAGTACAGTGGCTGGTACCACGAGGCGCGTACGACGTATTTTCTTCCCCCGTGCCATCCCTCCCTGTTTAGCGTCCAGTGATTTTGTCGGGATGAGAGGAGAGAGAATGCAGTTACAGCGTGCGACAAATATTTATAACACCATTCGTACTGGATTGACTCTAAAAGAATGTTTGCGACCGTTAATTCGTGACGCAATAAGCTGCTTTAATGAATACATTCCCCGGCTACTAAAAAAAATGTTGCAGAGCCACCTTCAGAAGTTATATTCGCCGCAGTACACAAATGTTTTGCGAAGAAGCGTACGAAGATTACTTAGGGGCTACGAGCTGCCATGGGTCACAATACATCTTGTTCATTACACACACGCACGCGCCGTATTGCTACGGCCCCGAGAAACAATAAATGAATATATACGACAGCTTTCTTTTGTCGCCTAGTTATTAGCACGTTTCCTGGTGATACAAATTTGGGATGATGCGAATATTTTGGGTGACTGTGCGAGATTCGTATCACCAAGGTTTTATCGTATACTGTGTAGTGCACGAAATCGACGAGACACAAGAAACGCACACAGAAAGCGCTTAATAATACCTTCGGGAACTACGCGAAGGGCGCTTGTGACCTGTTTATTGTACATCGCTCGGTTTCGCAACAGGCAGGCCACATATGGCATGGATTTTCCGGGCGCCTTCCCAAAGTCTGCCACTGGAAACAAACAGGTGGATAATCGTCGCCACGGATTACCTGACCCGATACGCGGAGACAGGCGCTCTGCCACTTTCAACGACAGCTGAAGCGGCGCAATTTTTCATCGAAGCCATCGTCTTAAAACACGGTGCTCCCGCAATAGTCATCACCGACAGAGGTACTGCGTTCATGGCCGAGCTTTTGGACACCATTTTCCGACCAAGTGGTACAGCTCACAGGAAGACAACGGCGTATCATCCCCAGACCAACGGGGTCACCGAACGCCTCAACAAGGCCCTGGCTGACATGATAAGCATGTACGTAGATGTAGAGCACAAGAACTGGGACATCATTTTGCTACGTCACGTTCGCGTACAACACGGCTCGTCAGGAGACCACTCGCAAGACACCTTTAGTCTCCTTTGCGGACGCGAGGTTACGACAACGTTAGACGCAATGCTCCCTCATGAAAATGATGACAATGAGACGGACGCCGAAGAGTTTACCCAGCTAGCAGAAGAAGCCAGACAACTTGCCAGGTTGCGAATCACCAAATAGCAAGACGACGATGCCAAGTATTACAACCTCCGGTACAGACCCGTCATATACAACGTGGACGACAAAGTATGGGTCTGGACACCTATTCGTCTGCGTGGGCTCTCCGAAAAGCTGTTGCGAAGATACTGCGGACCCTACAAGGTTCTGCGACGCATCAGTGACGTCAACTACGAGGTTGTTTTGGACGGCGTGCAGTGTTCAAAGCGGTGCAGACATTCACCAGAAATTGTCCACGTGCTTCGGATTAAGCCTTACTTTCAGTGACTAACTGTGCAGTTTTGGTTTCGCCTTGCTTCTCAAACGTTTAACATCGGGACGATGTTTTTTTTTTTTTTAAAGGGGGAATAATGCCACGCGTATGTGCCAGTGGTGAGGACAACGAAGCAGCGCGAGTGTCCTTGGCCGAGGGCAAAAGACGAAGAAGTCGTTGCAGCCTGTTTCCTTAAATAGCCGACTGCAGGATTATCTTGCAGACGCAGAAACGCATAATATTATAGCCACAAATGCTTCAGTAATGGATGAAAAGACAGGTGTAGGTATATACTCCCATTCGCTTGACTGGTCTTTTTCATTAAGACTACCGGATTTCACCCCAGTTTTTGAAGCTGAACTGTTGGCAATAGTTCTAGCGCTGCGAAAGCTACCTTTGAATGCCGCTAACGCGATCATAATCACTGATTCCCTGTCAGTATGTACGTCGATTACGGCGTCAACAAAATCGATGGCCTTAAAGACGCTCCTTATGCTAGTTCCTCCTCAGCTGCAGCTACTGAAATTAGTATGGGTACCCGGTCATTGCGGCTTAGAAGTAAATGAAATCGCCTACTCTCTAGCACGAGCAGCATTGGAAGGGCCAGTACTATCAGTCTTTCCCGAAGTGGTCACTATAACTGCGACAAGATACAGAAAACTTGCGCTTAGTGCAGACGCTATGGAAGCAATATTGTCAACACCTGAATTTACTCACTTAAGATTTCCATGGAAAATTCATTGGTGTCCTACAAGACAGTTGGAAACCATAATAACCAGATTTCGATGTCGTATCCCCCCGTTAAATTTCTATTCACATAGGGCTGGTCTGGCGATATCACCACTACGTAACTTTTGTTCAGAACTGGAAACAATAGAGCACTATTTTTTATCATGTCGCCGATACAAATTGCTCAGGAAAACACTCTTAGTCCTCCCATTCGCTAGCCTGCGGCTGAATTTCACTATAGAAAACATACTTTCCTTCGGTGCTTACGATCTGGGCTTCAGCCACGAGAACGTTTTCTATACAGTGAGCAAGTACATTAATGAAAGTAAAAGAATTAAGCTTTTAATTGCGTTATTATTATTTGTGCAAAAAAAAAAGAATTCCAACATACACAAGAGCATTGTTTAACCATGCTGATTTCTATTCGAGGTAATCAATAATTGTCTTATCTGAATGAGTGACAAACAACTATTGCACTCCTTTCGTTCTGCCAGGGGTGTCTTTTCTTTTTTTCTTTCTTTTTTCCGGTGGGTGGTTTTGATATTGAGAAAAAAAAAATCTTACCGAATTAAGTCATCGATTCTTGGCCGATCCCCCTGAGTGGTTACGAGCCATGGCTGTGGAATCATCATCATCATCATCATCATCATCATCATCATCATTTTTCCTGCGATCGATAAATCGTATTTGTTTGAGGCGTTTTGTGTGCTCGTCAATCTCGCGTCGTCACAACATGCATAGCCTTCGAGATTTGACTACTCGGAGGCAACCATCGCTGCACCGCAGATTCGTCCAGGTAATACAAGCGAATAAAGACAGCTCTTTATTGAACAATCGATACAAAGATGTCGAATATGGTATCGCTGCCTCGCAGGCACTCAGCTGTCAGATCGCTTCCTTAATTTTAAAACATAGCTTTTGAGATTAAAAATTGATGTTTTAGTAGGCTGTTCTTTAAAAGTACAATATATTTCCTTTCCCAACGCAGCATATGTTACGGTGCATGAAGGAATTTAAATAGTTTGGGTATTTATTTTTTGTAAGGGGTTGTTGTTAATTAGTACGGCGCACGCTTATTCACCGTGTTAGCAGATTCAGCATTTTATTGGAGGCAACATTGGCGAGCTTAGTTTGAGCGTGTTGTTGTCGTCGGCGTTGGTCCTTGCAAGTTTCGAGTTTAGCGCTTGCAGCACTTGCATGCTGTTCATTTCTTATAACACGCCGCTCAAAGTGCCAGTATGTATTGGCGCACCTTCCAACTATCGGTGTCACTTCGATTAGCGCAAAATATTCTGCCGAGAGCCGTTCGTATTGTGCCAACGCCGCGCGTGTTGTGCGCTGCCCACATCCACACGTCCCGTAGCAGACGCGACGCGGATCCTCAAGGCAAGGGCCGATCGTTTGTCCTCCAAAACCCGTTTCGTTGGCTCAGTCTCTTCTTCGATTTCATGTATCTCAAGAACCAGTGGGACCCGGACTTCAACAGGTCCGAGTTTCTCGAAGGAACGAAGCAGGTTTGTAGAATGGTGCATAAACATTTGCATCAAACATGCATTGTGAACGCGTATTCAAACGCGTATTGAAGGGCTAGGTGCGCGGATTAGATTTGTTCGTTAGACTAGTGACCCGAGATCTCGGCCATAATACTGATGACCTCAATGCCAATGTCTGCGAATGCTGTTTACAGATGCTCTGTAAAACGCAATGCCCGCTTCGTGTTCCCGTCATGGTATGCTCTCGCTGATGTCTCCCTTCATTTGCTGCAGGCGATCTCTACTGTCCTTTCGCTTATCGCAACCCAGAGGCTAGACGACTTGGCTGGGCTCGTAAAGAGAGAGGTGAGTTGACGGTGATAGATTAAGTCACTTTTTTTTTTTTTTTTGCAAGGCATGCACATGCATCTCTGCAGCAGCCAAGACGACTTTCCGGGTGATCTTTCGATTTCTGTCACGTCTTGTTAGTAAATCCTGTAAACGCGCTTCAGACTCCAGCTCGCGAAGAATTTCCACTCTTTGCCTTCATCGTCCCTGACAAGTGTCGCACTTTCTTCTGCAATAAATATGTACGCTCGAAGGATGGCGAAAAATTGTGAGCCGTGAAGTTCCAGTACGATTGCTGCGGAGCCAACTTAACTTTGTTAAAACAACTTGTTCCGGGTTCAGCGAGAACTTGTTAGGTGAAAAGAATACACAGTCCAAAAGTGAAACAGGAACTCACCTCGTTTAAAATGAAATAAATGTTTGTTGGCATTTCTGGACTGCTATATGTGCCCCTTGTTAACACAAAAGACCTGTAGTTGCCCTGAGACGCCAGTATAATATTCTTCAATTTTTAACGAGACATGTGCCTGTTTTATAACGACAAGTTGTTCAGCTTTGCTTATGGGCATGAAAGGCTCATCTGAACACAAAAAATATAATAGACACTACTTGAGATAAAACTTAGTGTAATAGTCACCATCATTTTGCTAGACAATCAATGATTAAAAGAACTTGTACTCTTCCGCACTCATACATTGATGGTCAAGCTCACACATATTCTAACACATTCATGACCGCTTCCAATCTAGCTCAGCAGCATTCAGTCATGCTCACACTGCTTGCCGATCGGCTGTCACTGCCATACTTTAGTAGTGATAGTTTAAATTTGCTGTTGTTAACTTTGTAATGTTAGCACGGTGCTTCGAAGTGCTTACAAGCGCCATCTGTGATGCTCGACAGAAACAGCGGAAGGCATTCTCATGTTATGTAGTGATGTGCTGCAGTGTTTCATAGTCACCATCATTTTTCTAGACGATCCACAATTGAAAGTATTCTTACTCATCCTTACTCGTGCTGTGAAGCTGCTTTATTCTAACTACAAAGCTTTAACGCTACATGACCATGACTGGGCAACCCCCTATATGCATTATACCACAATCCTAGTCAAACAACTAATGGTCCCGAGCAGACCTCACGCCTCCCGAATACTTGAAGCCCGAGATTAGTGAGACCTGAGCCTGAAAGCATCACTATCTTGATATCATCAAGGGCATAGCGATTGTAGGACATTATCGAGGCTGTGCACTGTTTCTGTCGGCCATCAGAGATGGCTCATGTTAGCATACAATAACACTGTGATCACTCTCGACGGTACGGACTTTTGCTGTTGCTTGGATTAACCGTCTCTCACTCCATTTAATACTCACATCCACTCACAGCTTCGTCCACTCACAATGCTCTACTTAAGTCATGTACCTCACACCTGTACGAGTGTTGTATCACACACTAGGGTGGAAGAAGGCCGAGGCAATTGCGTTTTACCGGTATTTGAACATACAATTTTCAGTACCTCCAGTATTTTGAGCTTCAAGTATTTGGAATAAAAAAAAACACATTCACAAGACAGGTTACGTAAGTCTATTTGTGCTTGTCCTATGCATCCTCTTTTATAAATGACCCTTCTTATTTGTCTTACATGAAGTACAAAGTTTGTCTAACACACTGGGCTCTGGACAAATTCAACTTTTATATTACACGGGTATGCTTGCAGTCTTGTTTTATCTCTTTTCCACTGCTTACTGTATTGGTTTATCTGGCTGCACACCAAACCACAGAGCCCCGCCGCGGTGGTCTAGTAGCTAAGGTACTCGGCTGCTGACCCGCAGGTCGCGGGTTCAAATCCCGGCTGCGGCGGCTGCATTTCCGATGGAGGCGGAAATGTCGAGGCCCGTGTGCTCAGGTTTGGGTCCACGTTAAAGAACCCCAGGTGGTCAAAATTTTCGGAGCCCTCCACTACGGCGTCTCTCATAATCATATGGTGGTTTTGGGACGTTAAACCCCACAAATCAATCAATCAATCAAACCACCGAGTAATTCTACTTCATTATTACCCAAGTGTGCAAGCAACCTTAGTCTGCAATTAGGGGCTGCATAGCCGATATCGTGTGCGCTTTCCTCTTACTTTTTTCTAATAATCAATCTTTTCAGTATTTTTCATGTGTCCAACATCTCTCCTTATCAGGCTGTGAACCAGTTCATCCAGGAAGTTTCACAGGAGTTGGGTTATGGAAGCACGCAGCACCTCAAAGACCCTGATGATATTGTTGCCATGCCACAGAAAGTGGCACTGCAGTCTATTGTAGGTAAGGTGCAAATTAAATCACCTACATAATTATGCCATGATTGAAATCGCATTCTGCTAATGTGGTCACTGCAGGAATTCATGTGTCCCATCTAGGCAAAAAATTTCTGGGCAAAATATTTTTCTTTGGACCACCTGGCTTCTATCACATTAGCATAGCACACCGAGCACTTAAAGCTATGCCACCGTGCTATGCAAGACATCACCTGCTTTGTTCCACCCACCATTGCGTCATACTTCATACTGTTGAAAGCTCTACATAGTAGCCATGTGTGAATATTTTAAAATATTGAATATCAAATTGATTTTGTTTTGCTCTTGGAATAATCGCTACTAAGAAGAATATTCCTCTAATTATCTTTGAATACTTGTCATCATAACTCTATGTAAAGAAAGATGTAGTTGAAGCAAAAGTGTGACGTTTCATCCCGTTCGACACTCCACAGCGTGCGGTGTCACTTGGGCAGCCATGCTTTTTTCTTTTACTGATTATTATTGCATTCAATAAAAGGTTAGGCATGCTATATTTAGAAGTGAAAATTGTTAGGTTCCACTATATATTGACACAGAATCTGTGTTTTTTTGTCGGATTAAATATAAAAACATGTCTTTACAGCACACATTGTGCAATAGTGGCGCCATCAATCTCTGCTCATTCAATAAATTTTCTTTTTCTTGTCCTCCCTTCCTCACTACAGATGGCACACATTTCTCGTTTAGTTTCAAAGGTATACACAGATATTAATCTGCCCACAAGGCTGCTTTTCAAAGCCTTGTAAAGTAAAGCATGTACACATAGTTTGAAGTGCTGGGTTTATGAGTGAATGCCTTGTGTGCTCTGAAGGATGCCCCAGCTATTCTTAATATTCTTCGGAGATTTGAATTTAGCAGCTGTCTAATTAAACATCACTTATTAGGTGATTAAGCAGAAAACAAAATAATATGGCTTACTCCATGCAGTATTCAGCAACATGCATTTGGTCATGTTGTCACAAAGTGCATCAGGATATTTTTAAATTTTGGTGAAAGATAACTGGGGCACCTTGTATAAGACCCACTTCATATTTCTAACAAACTATGTTTGACATTAGAGAAATGTAATACTAATAGAAACATTGCTATGTGTTGAGTACCTGAATGTGAATATTGATATGTATACTTGGAAGGCTGAACATTACATCAAACTTTTGGGAATATGCTGTTTATATTCACTATAACGTAACAGCGCAGAAACACAACCAAGCACAAGACACGGACATTTTCATTGAAAAATGGCTTTTATTTCCTACTGAATAGGGTAGCAAAGTTCTTGAAGGTCGTACTATTGGCACAACAGGCACCATTCTCAGTAACCACCCTGTGTGATATCGACACGAAAATTACAAAAATTTGATATTGAACTGTGATACCGACACGTGGTCGTGACCGAAATGAACGCGCACTCAAGCTGGTGAAGATGAAATACTTTATTGGGGGAACTTGTACCCAGAAAAAAAAAACATAAAAGCACATGGTAATATTTTTGCACCTCAGCTATTTCTCGATGAATGGTTAGTGTAGAACTCTCTCCTACACCACCTTAAAAAATTCGAAATTTCGAAATTGCTAGAAAGTTATGTACTTACTCGACTCATGCAGTCTGCCGCTTTACTATGACTGGCATGCTCACTTCAGCTAATGAAGTATAATGACAACTTCAGCTGACTTTGGCTAGTAGAGTGACCTTGGCTTAGAGTAAGAGCAAGGGGTAATGTTTGGCAGGTCAAGTGGTGCAAAAGTACATGTAACTGAACATTTTTGGACTTATTAAGTGGATGCAAGGGAAAGGGGGAACCAGAGGGTAATGTAGAATCATTAATTTTGCCGACATGTGGTAGAGTGTGAAGGGTCGCAAATACGGGGGCAACTTGGTACTGCATGTTCTACATTGTAATAGTGCAGAAGCACATTAAAGAACAAGACCATGTTCTCTCTTTTCCTTTATCGTGTTTCTGCACTACTATTACTCTATAGATTCTAGTGTGTGACACATGGCTTGGATAGCTAAAGATCACCTCTAGGAGCCTTCATTCTGCATTAGACTTCTCTGTTGTGATCATTATAATTGTAGCTATTATACGTACCTATGTGATATTACATCTCATGTGTCCTGTTTACTCATTGCCAAGATGTAATGATGGAGAAATATGTAATCATTTGTGGACATGCTTCAGCAGTACACTTGGGGTACTTTAATATTGCGAGATCAGATATTTATCTTTTGCAGTTTAATAATAGAAACCTATTAGTACAACATGATGCACCATTGAAATTCTTGTTAGTGTTGTTTACTAGCAGCTGGATGTTGCACGAACTATTTGATTAGCTATGCTTATCACACCTGAAAATTAAATCAAGCTGCAATGATAGTACTTGACGGTAAATGTGTGTTCAATATGATAGTATACATCATTGCACATAGCTGATTTTGGATTGTGAATATCGTTCAAAGTAATCAATGCTCTAATGTGAATTACTCTGTCTTAAATTGCAGACCATAAATACTGTGACATTCACATGCAATTTATTGTGATGAAAAACCTGGAGAGGGAGCAAGCCTCGGCAGACGTGCCTCGTATCTTGGTGTGCTTCATTTTTGCCAAATTTCATCGCAACTACACTGCAGGAGTCTTACCTGAATGGACCATTACGAAATTGTCTCTCTTGCGAACATCTTCGATTTCGTGATGGTGCTGATGTTGCCTTTAATGTGTGTTTGTATTAAGTTATGTCATATGCTTGGTAGCTAGCACCAGGTGTATATTGTGTACCAGCATAGCACTGACATGCCTCACGTGGAGAGTGAAATATGAAGCAGTACCAAGACAACTGACGTGCATTTGTACAGATTTCTCTCAACAAGCACCTTCCCAAACCCAATTCCTTATAAGTAATTGCTATCCAGACCTCACTCGGACAAATGTAAATGCTGCCTTCAGTGGGTGGACCTCAAACACATTATCTGGGCTTGTCCCAACCTTGTAAAGAAGCTAAACACCAAATATCTGAACACACAGCAGTGGGAGATCGCGCTGCTTAGCTCAAACATACAGGACCCGGCTATAAATGATCAGGCAAGCTGGAAGTGTGGCTAGGGCCCAAGGACTCCTAGCTGCCATCTCCCCTTATACTTGCTGTTTCGAGTAAAGCTGTTTCTCTCTCTCTCTCTCTCTCTCTCTCTATTATTAAAAGGAGTTATGCCACATGTCAACTACACTATATTTATGTTTGCATGTGTGTTTTTATGTGGGTGTGTTTAGATCCACATGCGAAAATCGAAAGTTTCTCGATGTGCTTGAACCTCCTCTCCAGCTACGTCAATGTTACCAAGCATCTCGAAGCGACAGCTTCCAAATAAAAAAGTTGTGCACTGAGGTGATTGCACCGGATTCACCTGTTCAAACGTCACAATATTAATTTTATGTGTTGCAGCAACCCTATGGCCAAGTGGAAATTAATAATGATTCACATTAAAATGAATTTGTCACATTTCATTCGGCAAGCAATTCTCAAATCGTGAATGGTAATCTACCACTAACCCTCAGGAGGAAGGTATACAACAGCTGCATCTTGCCGGAACTTACCTACGTAGCAGAAACTCTGAGACTTACAGAGAGGGCTCAGCTAAAATTGAGGATGATGCAGCGAGTGCTAGAAAGTAAATTGATAGGTGTAACCTTAAGAGACAAGAAGAGATCACAGTGGGTCAGGTAACAAACCAGGGTTAAGGATATCATAGTTGAAATCAAGAAGAAGAAATGGACATGGGCCGGGCACGTAGCACTTAGGCAGGATAACTGCTGGTCATTGAAGGGTAATTGACTGGATTCCCAGAGAAGACGAATGCATAAAGGGGCGACAGAAAGTTAGGTGTGTGTTGGAGGGTATTGTCTCTGCGCCAGGTAATGCCAATTCATTGTTCAGATCGTTAATTGGATTACTCATCAAACATCATCGTTACGCCACGTGTTGATAAAGTTTGTGACGTCTCATAACGTGACATCTCGCGATGACGTCATCGCACGACAATAGTCGCTTGGTCAAAGCTGACCGATCTCGGGGGCAGTGTTGCAAAACGATAGATATAGCGCGAGAACAAAACGACGACACAGAGACAAGAAGGACACGAGAGACACGAGCGCTCGTGTCCTTCTTGTCTCTGTGTCGTCGTTTTGTTCTCGCGCTATAACTATCTTCATGCCATACCAACTAGCCCAATCTGCCACAGTGCTGCAAAACCGCGTGACGTTCATGAAAGTTGCGATGCCTCCAGGCTTGAGGCGCAGAAGGTTTTCAAAGGAGGGAGGAAAGAGGATGAATATAATCTGCTGAGAAAAAGAATTTCCCGTAGTGGGTACGAGCCACAACATAGGTAGAAGCAAGCAAGCAAGTCGCTTTAGGCGAATGCATAAAGAACAGTGTGTTTTTTGTAAAGGCGTTCTGAGGCATCACTTCTGACTGTGCGTATGGCTGGAGTTAGGCTAAATGCCGACTCTGCCCAAGAGTCCGGTCCGTGCCGGCACCTTTGCCGAAGAGGAAGAAGTGGCAAGAAGCAGGCGCTTGCGATCGAGCGTAGCACGCGCCAGGCATTCGAGAACGTCTGTTAACAATCGCCCGACGGAGCCTTCCGCTGCCATCTTTAGAGGACTGCCCGCCCGTAGGAACCTTTAAAAGGTGAGTGTGCGCAAGCCAGAAACGATTCCCGCAGAACTCTGTCGCACACACGTTGTATCAGATTGCAGCTTATCAGTGTGACTGTACGTCACACTTATTCTGTCCTTCCTTTGTTCCCTTTCTCTCTTTCATATCGTTTGCTTTAGAAGGGCTCGAAATAAACCGCCAGGGGCTTTTTTGGGTGGCGCAGCTCTAGCCAACATGACAGCCTGTTTCTTTTAGAGACACAATACATGGTGTCAGAATTGGGATACGAACCCACGCCCACATACGTGGACCAGTAGCGTTTCTTTTAGAGACACAATGCACACGTTAAGCGGTGTAATGCAGCCCCGCTAGCGCCCAACCTCAAAACTTGCAGCAGTGTCCCTTGTTTATTCGCCGGACAGTCGCCGATTCGAAGCCGTAAGCAATCTTGTCTTGCTGTTGATTCTCTGAACCTTACGTGGTTTCGCACTGCCTCCGAGATTACTGCACGGGAGTTCTGCGGTGCTTCCTGGTGCACCGCATTCAACGTCACTATGACGTCACACGTTCTGTGATGTCCGACTTCACATGGTGACGTAATTATATGATTATTACTTGTGCCACTGATTGTGACGCCGATGGCCACTATTCGCGTTTGATGAGGCACCTAAGGCTTTTTTTTTTTTCACCTAATATGATTTTTAATCAATGTAGAGGCGGAAAGTTTGATTTTCGAGCTTCAGAATTTCTGCGAGGACTCGGCTGTGTAGGTTCCAGCGACGGCTCGTAATCGAACCAAAAAGTTAGCGCTGACAGTTTTATGAACTGCATTCTCGGCAAAATCGGAATTATTGATACTCCTCCGAATGTAACTGGGAGAAATTCGCTGACGGGCGCTGCAGAGCCTGTCGTTCCGTTTGTGTGCACATGTGTGTGTGCGATTTTGCTTCTAAAGTCGCAGAGTTACCGGACTATTTTCTGTGTGCTATAGATATTGAAGCGGGGTGCCTACGCTCGTGACACGGTAAGGCCCGTGAGGACAAGGGCTGTACTCACCTTCAAGAAATTTGAAATCCATCCATTTTCCCCCCAAGGGCGAGCTGATAAGGCTAACCCATACGAAATCAACCGTTGTGATAAAGATGTGCGGTTCATTTAAGCAGTGTACTGTCTAGAAAAATTCTACCAGCAACTGCTAATAGAAAGATTCTGGGCAGGTCGGACATAACTGTAATCTTTCCGCATAAGCGTGAGCCTCTTTTAACCATGGTCACGCGTGCAGTAAAAAGGTTTTCCTTTCCTTTTTTTTAATTTTTGCTAGCCGTTCGATATAATGTAATCTGTGTTACTGTGACCAAGTTTGTACGTGTAGGAGACCACTGCACTGGGAGTCGTGCATTTTTCGTAGTCGCTGAGATTTCGCAATGATTCAGCAATACTCTTTCGCTCGTGTGCTCGCTTAGTTCGTGGGCGTTCCCGCTTTCTTGATAGACGGCTTCAATTCGCTGACGGAGCTTCTGGTGCAAGCGCTGCGTTGACCCAGTCATCGACCACCATGATCGTGGAGGGCGTACCCAAGGAACTGCAGCGCGGCATGCCGCCCATCGCGATCGTGACGCTGGGCTACGCGGAGCCACGTTGGAACTTGTACCTGGCAGTGGCCGTGGTCGGGGCAATGCTCGCCATCTCGGGAACATTCCTGGCGCCCGCCGGACTCCGGTACGCACGCTGCGTATAACTGAACGAGCTGCCGCTTTACGAACATGATAATATTTGCAGAAACATTTTGTGTAAGCGCTGAAAGACGACACAATTTTGAGGAGTCGTCCCGATTAGCGCCTACACGTTGCAGTCCGGAAACGCTCAGCGGTGTATACACTTCAGGGAATGTATACATTATGGCGCAACGCAGTACGACACAACCACGATGAAATAAATAAGAATGCAGTCATTTCCACACCGTGACGACGGTCGTACAGTGAATCCCCTTTCTTCAGGCGCATTACTGCGCCGTGCAGTGAGTGGCGAGGCGCAGGCTTTTCTCCGGGCCTCACTCTCGCCTTTCGTGTCACGTGACCTTCGCCTCGCCAATCTCGGCGAGGCGCTACCCTTTCCACCGAGCTTTTGTCTCGCACCGCGGGTCACGTGACGTGCGTGACGCCTGCTACTGCGACGAATTCGCAAGCTAAACTGAGACAGCTTCCCTGTAGAATAGGTCACATGAGTTTGTGGCGTGCACATGCACACGCAGTAGCTTCATTTTACGGCACTGCTGTCGTTGTGTTGCATTGCCCTAGCAGACAAGTTCTGCTCACAATGTGGGAGTAAAAGAGTGAACCTTCCTTGCTCTTCGTGGAGTGGCTGTAATACATTGAGGTTGACCATATATAACTGCTGCACTCCCCCCACCCACCCACGCCCGTAGGAGAACCCCGTACGCATAAGCCCGTAGAGGGTTCTCCTTTTTACGGCGGGGGGGGGGGGGGGGGGGGCTGTTTAATAAGTCAATGTACCGGGCAGTTGAACTGGCATAGCGCATTACGGTAAAAAAGAAATGGCTGAGCAGGCCGACACAAGAAGACTGTCCTTTTGTGTCACCAGTTCAAGATAGGACGAACCAACTCGCTTAATATTCAACACTTGTGGATGGGGCAGACTGCACTTCCCCCTCATAGGTGACTAGGGGTGCTTGCACCCCTGCCCCCCTCCCCCCGCGCGCGCGCCTATGGATGTAAGTGAAGCAACCCGCAGGTATGTCGCGTGCTTAACTATTTAGCGGAACTTGTTTAAGTTATATTATGTCGTGCGAACCGCACCAGCCTTAGCTTCGCACTCACCATGGTTGGTTGCGGCCGATGTGTAATATTGTCTAATTTCTATCCGTTTCTTTTGTGAAGAGTCAAGGCTACCCTGTGTACCAGTCCTTCTATAGTACAGTATAGTTAGGTGGTGATAAAGGAAGATGAGGGTAAGCAGTAGTTAGAAAGAAAGCGAATGAGAGAAATAGGTAAAAGACAAAAAGTCAAGGAGAGTAGGAGAACTCAAGAAAGATGGATAGAAAGAAAAAGCTAAAAATAGGCAGGGAAGAGAAATAATCAAAGAAGGAGGAAGGAATATAAAGAGGGGTATAGTAAGAAAGGGAAAGCTAGAAATGAGTAGAGAGGAAGAGGCAAGAAAGGGAATGATTAAAAGGTTGAGGAAAAGAAAGATAAATAAATATAAATAAATGTAGACAAAGACATAGAACAGAGATAATAGAAAAAGAAAGAAACGTAGAAGGCTGCCCAGCTCCGCACTTCCATGGCACCGTTACAGGGCGAAGCTGTCTTAACTTCTTTAGGAATAATTGTTTCACTGAAAGAACGATTTATTTTGCCCTGACGACATGACGCCTTGATGCGCTTATTGTAGATATTGTCGACCTCATCAGTGTAACGTCCGGTATACAGTTGCCGTCGTACTTAACGAGGGCATGCCTCTGGCACTGTCGTGCTGCTTCTGCGAAGTGCGTTCGAGACTTTATGGTCAGGGTGCATATGCCATGAATATGCCGCATTTTTTAATACGTCCAGCCTGTCTTCGGTAAAGATATCAATGAACGGGTTTGCGATTTCTCGGGTGTATTGTGTTACAGATAGCTTCACCTGTGTGGGTCCTTGTGTGTTTGGTGCAGGTATGTGATTGGCTGCCAGTCCCCCCAGTGCGGCGACTGGTTCGAGGACCTCACTATGTCCATCAGCCCGCGACGCAAGCCTTGCGACGACTTTTACGAGTTCGTGTGCGCAAACAGGAACACCACGCAGGTATAGACCACAGCGTGCGCTATATACAAACGCCTTTTTACAAGCACGCTGCGGCCGAAAAAAAAATGTAGATGTGTATTTGCATGAGCAAGATGAGCACGATTGTTTCAAGAGGCCTTGCTGATCGAATTGTTCAGTCAGTTATGCTAACGTTCGTATATGGAACTCGTATATGGAACTCAAGCACCTGTAACTTAATATATCTGCAGAGTGTTGCTTCTATATGACATACTTGACTCTTATGAAAACGAAAGTGACTCTCTGCAGAAATAAGGGTTCCGGTAGGCGGCTGGTTGGGTCATAAAAATGATGGAAGAACAGCGAAATATGTGGCAGTGAAACGCACATGCAGGGCTCAAAAATGAATGCTTATTGATAGACAGCGTTTTGTCATGTGCGTTTCCTTGTCCCGTATTTTGTGCTGCTTTTCCTTAAACGTCCCTACAGGGAGTTAAGATAGCACTTAATCATTATCTGCAATTTCATTATTTGACCAAACTGTGGCAGCAGTGGCCAACGTTATCCCTGCAGCAGCACTGACTGACAGGAGCGTAGCCAGAAGATTTTCCGGGGTTGGGGGGGGGGGGGCATTTTCTTGAAATCGTCATTTTTAGCAGTCTTTATGCCTCAAGACACCGTCTATTCCTGTGGGCTGCAACACGTTACGGACGGACGGACGTTTTTCCGAGGAAATTCGCCGCAGGATGCTAACGTATTAAGAGACTTTGAAATGTCATGCACAGCTCACTCCACAGGCTTCCAAGGCATATGTGGTGCGGTAGACTGGTATACAATAAGCTTTGAATCGTATTCACCGTGGCTATACACAGTCCCGCGATACGATAACCGCGACCACAGTTAGGCCTAACTCGCCTCACGCAGGGTGCCACCGTGAACGCGTTCCTGAAGCTTCAGATCCGCGTGGCGCTGTCGTTCTTCAAGCGGCTTCTGCTTGTCGACACCGACCTGCCGGACGCCAGCCTGGTCAGCGCGCACGTGAAGACGGCGCGTTTCATGCAGCGCTGCATGCAAGAGGCCATCAATGCCGCTGACGATATAGGTGAGCACGCGTCCGTTGTTTGAAGCAGCAACGGTGAAGCTGCGTTCTTTGAGCAGACGCCATGAGAATTACGAGTAGTACGCATATTTGTCTTTTAAGTGTGAATACACTTTATAAGCGACCCCAAACCATCCACCGCCGTCGGCGGCGTCCGCAGTCTTCTCTCTATCTTTAAAAGAAAGAGGACTTGGCGGGCCGCAGCGCGACGCTCTACCGAATAAGCCACGGACGCGACGCTGATGTCGGTGTCAGTAACGCGCCTTATACCCCCTCCCCCTTCGCTTGCTCCTCCGCTCTCCTTGCTCGCTGCAGCTGCGCGCGCACCCCTCTCTCTCGCGTGCCCGCCTTCTCTCTCAGTATCCCGCCGAGAGCTGGTCGTGAGGGGGAGTAAAGTTAAAATCCGTTGGCATTCGCCAGTGAGTTAACGTAAACTCCCCCGTGTGATCAAATTGCGATTTCCAGGAACCATTACACCATAAAGGCACCATAGTGTGATTAATAAATATAGTAGTGCGAATTAATAAATACCCCTCATAGCATCACCCCGTGTATTCGCACTTAACCATGTTCACCGTCGGGGAAATGCTTGGAAGTTTTTGTGCTTGCGGCTTCTAACGCACTTAATTTGTGGCCTGGTCTACGGCTACGTTTTGGATTTTGTTTTGGATAACAGAACGGCTCTTTGTGAACCTCGCTAAACAAATTGAATTAGTCAGCTAAATCTTACAAAGTGGTTACAGGCCACACGAAGCCGAAAGAAAGAAGCCTAAGCAAATCCCCGCACTATCCATCGTTCTCACGCTAGCCGAAACGTCATGCGCTGCATCTCCCATAGAAACTAACGCCAGATTTCCCTCTATAGTGTATTGGGTTGAAACTCTATGGTACATAGCCGATGATGCGCGATTCGCATTGCGTCTATATAATACGACCCACAACGTAATCTTTTGGGGCAAGATGAGAGACGTGAAGATTCGTTGAACGAGGAACGTCTTCGGGTTTGCCTCTAGCTTGGTTTTTTCAAGGCTGCAATTCAGTTGCAGCTTTGAAAACAAAAATCAAGCTCACTTGTTGAAAACGCCTGCTCGAGCAAAATACCTCCGTTTACGAATTTCTCATCGGAAGCTTCCGTATTCTTCTTCCTGCCTTTATTTTGATCTCCTTACTGTGTGGGGTCTTCAAATGATCATTGATTTTAAAAAAATATGAGTGGAGTGCAAAAGTTAAGTACAGACTGTTTCACACTTACGGGAAAACTCGCAGCCCGTTGCAACGCGCGCTGAGAATTTCGCAAAGTGCGAGACAGCCTGTAGATCGTCCTCTGGGGAAGACGGACGTAACGTGAGAATTTTTCTGGAAATTGCGTCGCGGTCGAAGTACGAAAGAAGAAAAAAAAACCACTCTGAGATCCGTGACAAGACAGTCTGAGATTTCTGCTGAAAATTTATGGTTGATACTTTTCACAATGATTTTTTTTCATCAATTAATAAACATATACTTGTGGAACTGGCACTGTAGTTTTATAGTACAATTTATTGGTCTAAACTAATTTATTATTCCTAATTAGTGAAAATTGGGGTTTGTCGTCTCGAAACCACGATATGATCATGATAGGCGCCGTAGTGGAGCACTCCGGTATTTTCGACAACCAGATGTTTTTTTAACGTGCGTCTAAATCTCAGGCACGCGGGCCTCGAGAATTTTCGACTTTATTGAAAATATGGCCGCCGGGCTTCGATCATTTACGGGTCCATCGCTGGTCGAGCGCCATAACGACTAACCGTGGCTGGTTCATTCACTATTCTTACCCACGGGGGCAATCAGCGGCGGCGTGTCTATACGACGCAGCCTACGTGTCCAACTTCCTGGCGCAGTACAACCTGTCCTGGCCCCCGCCCCAGGATCCCGTCGCGCGCTCGGCTCAGGTGGAGCGCTCCGTGGTCGACCTGCTGGTCGAGCTAAGCCTGGTGCGCGGCGTGCACCCGCTTCTGCGCATCGTGCCCGACGTGTACTTCAAGCGACGCGGCTACTACTCGCTCCACGTCGAGTTCAACCTGGCCTTCATGTACGAGTGGGCCGCCGTGCGCAAGCTGCTGCTGGCCACCGGTCGGCTCGGCGCCTTCTTCGACGTCACCGCCCTGCTCCTCTCCGGAAGGTGCGCGCATGAACGCCTTTTCACCCAGAGGAGGCTCCGGTCATAGTTTCCTATAATAGAATGAACTCTGGCGCTATATAGTGTCTATGTCATGGCAAAAATAAACGCTGAGGAAGGGGGGGGGGGTGCCACCTTCTGGCTATGGCAATGACCGTCATCTAGCCCAGACCCGTGCCCTTCTAAGGGAAGTAAGTGTAGCCGACGGACATCTTTCTTTAGTCTGTATTGGCCGTAGCGTCGATAAAGTTTCGCCGATAGATGCAGACTTTAAAATCGTATGAAATCGACCTTGTCGGGACGCGATCGTAGTGAGGAAAGACGAGCGTGATTGAAACAGGGCAAGAGGGACCAAAAAGGGACCAGCGCTGACTAACAACGCGTGCGCTTATTTTAGAGGCGAAGCTCCTTACGCCGTGGGCTAGCTCGTCCCGTGTAAGTAGTAGTAGTCACCTCTCGTTTAGTCCTTAGACTTGCATATGATGAATATATGTAGAAAATATGCGAGATGGCGGTACTTGGAGTGTTCATTAGATGGACGGACGGACGGACGGATGGACAGACAGACAGACAGACAGACAGACAGACAGACAGACAGACAGACGGACAGACAGACAGACAGACAGACAGACGGACGCACGGACGGATGGACGGACGGACGGACGGACAGACATACAGACAACAGGCATGCAGGCTGGCAGGCAGACAGACAGACAGACAGGCAGGCAGGCAGGCTGGCAGACAGACAGACAGACAGACAGACGCACGGACGGACGGACGGAAGGACGGACAGACAGACGGACGGATGGGCGGACGCATGGACGGACGCACGGATGCTTCGCTCCACATATCATTCACTCCGTGGATATGCTGTGATTTTTTTTCTTCACAAATATGTACGCATTTTAGAAAGAGAAAGACAGGGTGAGAGGGAAAAGGTTTTTCTAACTCATGTGTGAGTGCCCTAAGTTATAGAGCAAACATACAGCGTCACTTTACAGTGTCGTTGTTGCATGTAAAGGATACAGCCAAGAACGTCGCCATTACACTGCTGACATCAGCGGTGCTTACTTGCTTAACAAATGCCAAGAAGTCATCATTTGAAAATTTGCAGTTACATGTTAAGCTTAAAATCAAAGCCCTGAATGTTTGTATTTCTACATTAGACGATAGCGGCCCGGTCGTTATGCCTATCACTTGGTATTGGAAGCTATAAACACCACTTGATGGTGCTGTTTGCCTGTAAAGCATGCTTCACTGTTTCAAGTCCCATGATGCGGGAATGCTATACGCCAGGTCTCGGAACCACTTTTCAAATAGACGCTAATCTTCGTGAAACGTCGATAGTAATTGTAGCGCTGCCTAACCAATTTTATAAACATTACATATGTACTCCTATGATATAGCCGTCTCGTCGGGTTCACGTCAATTGTGGTTAGGTGTCATGCGCTGAAGTTCAGTTATGAGCAGTGCCCAGGGCCAGCATCTTCGCGAGTATCAGCGCTTCATATCACCTTCTGGTGTTGCTAATACGCATGTTCCAGTTGACATCGTTCCGCAAGTGCAAGCAGGTTATGTAAACATCTGAAACTCTTCATATATGTCTGTGCGTACAAGATTTGTACATATATTTAGCGTAATTTCATGACGTGTCGCTCATTAAAAAAATTGCAACACAGTCACCTTCCCTCCGCATGCTTCGCATAACGTCGATTCCCGGGTACGTGAAATCTGTCGAATTTTTCCTTTTTTGTGCATAGGCCGAATGATAACGTGCGGGTAGAGCGATCATGTGCATCATCATCACTGTTGTTTTGCATCATCATCATCATCATCATCATCATCATTTTGCTCCATTTGTTTTTTAATTCACTCCTCCTTATGACCACGTAGCCTGCGTGACGCCTACTAATACTAGTAGTAGTACTACTGCTGATATAACCAAGAAACGTAACAATTTCAGTAGAGGTTCCTGGATATAGCCCGTACTTAACCAGGACTTGATCAAGAGTGTTATACACTACAACAACAACTACTACTACTACTACTACTACTGCTATCACACCGCCACTTCTGCTACTACTACTACTACTACCACCATCACCAAACCACTTCTGTTGCTACAACTGTGCCGGCGTTCGCTTGAGTGCGTGTCAAATCGTTTCCGACAGCGCCGCGATCTCATGATACAACTGCAGGCGTCCTCACCCTCAGCTGGTGGAACGCCTGATGGCGCTGGACAACATGCTGCTGACGGCGGCGCTGCCACCGATGGGCGACCGGCCCAACATGACTACGTCCTACGTGCGCTTCGGCGACCTGAGCAACTTGACGAGCCCGTCGTTTCCCGGACACATGCTGCTGGACGCCGTCAACAACGTGCTGCCGCCGAGTAGACGCCTGACGGAGGACGACGAGTTGGTCGTCACCAACGGCCCTTACCTGCGCGTCATCGGACAGTTGCTGGGGCCCAGTCCTGCTTCCGAGACGCTGCGCTCATACGTCAGCCTTATGCTGGTAAGGGGCCCCAGATCATGCCTGGAACGTGAGCAGCGAACGCGCTGCTCTACACTGTGATTTTACTCTCCTCCTTCGGTACGAAGGCAAGCGTCTCCCCTCCTTACTGTCCTCCTCCGGTACGAAGGCATTACGGCTGCTCGGCATGACGATAGTTATAGCGCAAGAACAAAACGACGACACAGAGACAAGAAGGTCACGAGCGCTCGTGTCTTTCGTGTCCTTCTTTTCTCTGTGTCGTCGTTTTGTTCTCGCGCTATAACTATCGTCATGCCATACCAACTAGCCCAAGCTGCCACACTGCTCGGCAAGGCCGAGCAGCCATAATGTCACGTGACAGGGCGGTACGGTTATGTCACGTGACAGAGCGGTACGGAGGCGAGCGGTCTCATGCGGCGGCCGGTCGCAACACAAGGCAGGAGGCATGGCCTCCGAGATTAAGTGCTGGCAGAAGGCTCTCAATTGAAAAGAGAGCGACGTTCCAGGCATAGTTTTTTCTAGGAGGCGTTGCCCAGACATTCGTAGCTGAACGCGTTTCTGAGGGAAAGATAGCGTCTCTTTTACGCTACCTGTAAGCGAATAAACGAATGCATGCGCAGCTATTTCTGCACCGCTTTCTTGGGAGGTACGCCTTTATTGAAAGTGAAACGAATAAAAAAACTGATTTTTCTCCCATTAGTAAATTGCTCTCTCGTAAAACAAGCTTGGTAAGCGAGAAAACGTGCTAAATAAAAATGAGAGTGGCGATGCCTCGTTGAAGTTCCCGCATCGATCGCCACGACGTCAAGGATTTTGGCGGCGTCTGCAAGGGCTTACGTAGTTAATCATCGGGAAAAATGAAATGCATTGTACTCTACGAGAAATACGTCACGCGCGAAGATTTCAGCGCGAAGCTTGAAAACGATTTTTCGATGTTGATTTTCTCCTCTATTATTAAAGCTATCGGTGTGGCGGTGCAATTTGTAGACTTCAGAGTAATATTTATTAATCTCTACACATTCGTTGTTTCGCTTTAGAGTCCCTTTAAGCATTCCTGGGGGCAACATGGCAGCGCGCAGGAAGCTGCTTGAACTGTCGTACTATGTGAAAAAATTAATGGGGCAAGTCGATGCGCAGGTCCGCTACCTGGCACCGTCGACGTCGTCTCGCCTGGTGAGCAGCCAGCTGCCGGCCGAAGGGAACGCGCTGAACGCGGTGCTGTTCCGGCTGGCCCACTGCGTGGCCGACGCCATCCAGCTGGTGCCGTACGTGATGGGCGACCTGTTCGTGCGCTGGCACCTGGACGAGCAGGAGCTGGACGGCGCCCGCGACATCGTCGGTCGGGTGCGCAACGCCACGCGCTCGGGCTTCCTGGCGCTGCGCTGGATCGACGAAGAGACGCGACGCGGGGCGCTGCGCCGCATCGACAACCTGGCCTCGCTCGTCGGGCACCCCGACAACGTGTCCAGGTGAGTGGCTGATGATGAACGACCGTTTTCAAAAGCTGCCCCGCCGCGGTGGTTTAGTGGCTAAGGTACTCGGCTGCTGACCCGCATGTCGCGGGATGGAATCCCGGCTGCGGTGGCTGCATTTTCGATGGAGGCGGAAATGTTGTAGGCCCGTGTTCTCAGATTTGGGGGCACATTAAAGAACCCCAGGTGGTCGAAATTTCCGGAGTCCTCCACTATGGCGTCTCTCATAATTATATGTGGTTTTGGCACGTTAAACCACACATATCAATCAAATCAATCGTTTTCAAAAGCTCTATTATTGCGATATTGCTTATATGGATACGATGATTTGCGGATTTAGAGAAAGGGAGAATGGACAACCGCCCGTTTGTGTAGCACGAAGCCACAAGGGTAAAGTCGTACGGATTTTTCAGAGGGAGAAACTTAGTTGCCGCAAAATTCGTCCTCGCCTGGGGTTCGGCCTGCTTCAAACCAGGGCGAATTTTTTAGGCAACTAAGAAGATTTTCTGAGGAATTCGTGCGAATTTTCTTGTGGCTTTGGGCTACAAACGGATGGTTGTCCAAACCCTCCCGCCGTCTTGCATGTTTCTGCAGAACTTGTTTGCACTTCTTTACAGAATTTTGCCTTTATACATTTCAGTGGCAAACCAAGAAGTTTCAACCTTAATTTTCGCCGTCGTTATGTTGTTCTCTGCGCGCGACGGGAGATTCGAAACTTCCGACTCCTCATGTCACGGCCCGACGCGCTGAACTGTAATTTATATAGCGCGTCGATACGCAGATACCTATCCTCCTGCATTCAATAGGGGCGAGATGTTTAGCTATTTCTACGCACCATTTGCCGTGAGTGGTGTCCATGTTTTTGAGGTGACTCAGTGTGGCAGAGCACTATTACTATCACTATGCTGTTTGATTGATTGATTTATTGATTGATTGATATGTGGGGTTTAACGTCCCAAAACCACCACATGACTACATGACTATGAGAGACTCTCATCAAACTCGCGCGCTCATCTCTTGATGGGGTTCAACAGATGGCTCATAGCTTTGTACTTGCTGTGCTCTAATCGGTACGATTGCGTTGAAGCCATGGATTGCAGAAAGGTCACTATGCTCACCACTGCTGCCTCGTTTGCGAAAGCAGTGAGCTGCTATATAGGCTTTCATCGTATGACATTCCAACTTGTTTATATCTCATTCATTGCTTCGTACCTGAGGCGAGACTGCTTTATTTATTGTTAATATTGTAGTGATATGTTTTTAATAAGAATAGAAAAGTTAAAATATAAAGAGCAAAAAAAAAAAAACTTACGGCCACCATTGGGAGCACCGGCTCGTCAGGATGATGTTGCTAATCCCACTCTACTTTTCCAAGAAGCTTGCCGCAAACTAACGATCCCTCTAAGCGTAATACCCGTTTCTGTCGAAGTGGCGCCTTTTTCTTACTTCGTCCTTCTTCCTGTCCCTTAATTAGGATGGACGAGCTGAACCGGCACTACGCGTTCCTGCCAGCCATGCGGGGCAGCTACGTGCAGATGCTGACCGCAAGCCGGGACGCGGACGCCCGCCGCCTGCTGCGCCGGCTGCGCGCCAGCGACCCCTACTTCCCGGCCGTGGACGTGGAGCTGCCCATGATCCTGGTGAACGCGTTCTACCTGCCCATCTACCACGTGATGGTCATCCCGCCGGCCATCATGTTCGCGCCCTTCTACCGGCGCGCGCTGCCCGCCGCGCTCAACTACGGCTCGCTGGGCCACGTCGTGGGTCACGAGATCACGCACGGCTTCGACCCGGAGCTGAGCCTGTACAACGAGTCCGGCCTGCGCGAGGACTGGTGGTCGGCGCGCTCGCGCGCCAACTTCGAACAGCGCGTCAAGTGCCTGCGCCGCCTCTACAACGAGGCGCCCTGGTCGCGCGGCGTCAACTACGGGGACACGGCGCTGTCCGAGAACTTCGCCGACTGCGGGGGCCTCGACAAGGTATACAGGTGAGAAGTCTGTTTATAGACCCTTTCACAGAAGACTGCCCCCTGGGCACCGCCGCCACAATCCTCTTTGGGCTGCGCTAAATGGGCTTGATCTCCGCCTCCCGAAAAATGCACTGCCGAGGCTGTGACGTCAGCCCACAACCCAGCGTGGTTTCGTGTTTTTTTTTTATCCCGTGAAAAAATCTATACTTTATATCGTTTCTGGCCAGCAAGAGTCGCACCTCCTCACCGCCAACGGAAGAAGTTAATCTGCGTCTTCGCCCCCTGGCTAAGAGCATGAAGAAGACCTGGTGTTAACTGCACTGCCTTATAGACTCTGTAGGACATCTGGCCGCCGTCATCTTCGGCTGTTAAAGCCGATGTTTTCTTTCGTGTGACTCGACGTAAATTAGAAAGGCCATGAAACGTCGTAAACACAAACCCAACCGTTTTCATGCGTCTACCGTAGCACTGTTCCTTTAGTAGTTAAGGCTACAAAACACAAAAGGTTAACAGCCCAATCGTGGCCGCACTGACACCAACCCGTGGACTAGTCTACACACGGCGCTTTCGGCGGGGCGTGCAGGTCGTTCAAGTCTCTCGGTCCGCAGCCCTCTCAGCGGCTGGGCGACCGGAACTACACGGCCGACCAGCTGTTCTTCATCAGCAGCTGCTTCAAGTGGTGCACCGTGGAGGGCGCCATGCGCGGCCGCTCGCCGAGCGCCGACGAGTCCGAGGCGATCAAGTTCTACTCGCCCATGCACATGCGCTGCAACGTGCCGCTCATGAACATGCCCGAGTTCGCGCAGCACTTCGGCTGCAAGCCGGGCACCGTCATGAATCCGCGCGTGCGCTGCGAGACATTCTAGCGACGCGATTCGTTTGGAGAACGTCGCATAAATGACGCGAAATTGATGCCTTTTTTTTATTTTTCCTTGTTGTAATATTCGCGAGCTTCGACAAGTTGGGCGACGCGATTCGTATCGACAAACATCCCGGACCGCTCGAAGCCACGTCGTCGTAGATGTGGGGGTCGACATAACGGCCGTTGCAGATTGTGATTCTCGTAGCTGCCTCTTAATCGACCATTGCCCGAGTGATCATATTTTTTTTCATTTGTCACTAAGTTGCGAGTGCGTGAAGTTCGCACAGAGCGTCCTTGCGAAATTGGCGCGCTCGAAGTTATGTATCGTATCACTCGCGTGCATCTTTTGTACTTCGTGTTAGATGATGCCATATACCGACACCGAGTGTCTGAAGCGCCTGCATGATTCAATGTATGTAGTGTATACTTTTATTGCGTATGTGTTTCGTATGTAATATAAACTATGCTGTTTTTTCTGGAACTTGTGTGCGTTAAAGTTTACACTGATCACGACATCTTTGAAAAAGAGCGCGAAGCGCAGACGAATACTGCGCAGAGACTGAGCAGAGATGACGTTTCAAGCTGTATTCTTCTTCTTCAAAAAAAAAAAAAGACTGCACCAACTTGCCAACTTCCTTTGACGACGCTGAGATATACAAAACTTCATTTTGCTCCTTGCTGGGACGGCCGGTTGATGCGAATGCCAGAGTTCCCCCAGTGCATTCTCGAAGCTGGCTTCATTGCAGTATGACTTATAGTGTGGAGAAGTGAGTCTGCTTAAGAGGCGATAAACTGCGATCGCCATGTCAAGTAAGCCTCGGGTAAGCGTCGTATAATGGATGGATGAGTATTCAGACGCGTACAAATGATTAGGTTTTTTTTTTTTTAATGAGCTACAATGGAGTACAACAGCCACACTATTGGGTTGCATCCTACACTGTCTCAATGCACGAAGGGGAATTTCCAGGGCTCGATTTTTTTCGTAAAGCGCAACATTAATGTGAACTTCACATTGACGTTGGAAAGCATCGGACAGTAGTGTTCCGATACTTCAGACGAGGGGAGTATCGAAAACGTGCACTGAGCCGGTGGCGCCGCGCTGCGGTAGTGAACGAAAGGAACTGGCATGCTCCACACAGCAGTTACATCCAAGAGCGGGGCCGTTTCGGGTTTCTAGCGGTGCTTCGCAATGTCGCGTATGATTGCTGCGCCATAAAATGTGCCAATAATTATGATAACTTTTCACTTGGAACAAAACTTTCAGTTTTCCTTTGCGATTATACTTGAGAAACCGGCGGGAACACTGGATTGTTGTATGCCGGGTGAAGCAAATGATCCTGCGGGTGCATTTATGGAGTGCGGGTGCATTTATGCGGGTGCATTTATGCTAAAACATAGCTAGTTCACAGTTAATTTTCTCTCCACGCTAGTTAAAGGATCGGACAGTCGGCGAAGTCATCTCCAGTCTGCAGTCTACAAGCCTCTGCTGGCTGCCCGATACGTTTACCACAGATTATGTCGGAAGCAATGATAATGCAAATGGGAAGAATACTACTAAAGTGGACAAAAAAATTAAGTTGCCGTGGCCAGGGACTGAACTTGCGACTTCCGAATAACGCGTCCGATGCTCTATCAACTAAGCCACAGTGGCATTAATCATCCCGTCCACTTTACGGGGTACATGCCAGGATTTAGGCGTGGGAGTGAACGGTCAGCGCCGCTAGTTGTCATGCCTTTTCTGTTCTGTGCTGGCGTCACGAAGCACGTGATCATCTTTTTATAAGCTGGAAGCCGAGTGATCCCTTGTACAATACCTGGAGGCATCCAGTGCTATTTAAGGAAACGGGAAAATTAAGGATGTTAGACAACAGCGAAATTTCACTCTTACCAGGACTGTAGTTTCCATAACAAAAATTGCAGCCTCTGGCAACTGGTGTACCAAGAATAAAAAGGAGTGAGGCTGCTTCGCACTAAAGGCGCTTGGAATAGTTTTTGAACTTGCCCTAGGCATGTTTGACGTAATCTCGTTAATATGAGTAATATAGAGTTTTATAACATCAAAGGAACAACCAGGCGTCGCACAATGCGAATCGTGTAACAAGTGGGTCGTCCAATGCTCCATCCCATTACAAAAGCTTGTTCTTGATCACCTATTGACTGTGGCGCATACCCACTTCAGGCATAATTCATCCTCAGCCTCTGCATAGGAAAATTGCATGAAATTCCTGGCAAGTGTGTAGCGGATATCACGCTTCACTGAAGAATGACAAAGGATATCATAGGGAATGCTGGCTTACTGCACATAATTGATTTTATGGCGCAGTGGGTACCCAGCAAGCGTGCTTGTAGCAGTTGACCAAAGATCTAGAGTTCCAATACTCACCGTGGACGGCTAAATAAACAGCTAAATGGACGGTGACCATCTTAAGTCCCATTCCAATTATCACGTAGCCGCCAAAATAGACAGCTCCGAGAAGACCGCATCGTAGACAAATACTAGAGAGGCTGGAACTTTTAAGCGTTCTAGCCTCTGTACAAATACGATGCAGGCTAGTTTGCTGTCTAAACAAGATGGCGGCTCAGCGAATCGCTCAGATAACTCAAATCTCACCGGAATGGTAGTCTGCACACAAGCAGACGCTTTCCCAGGCGCTCAATGTAAGCATTATTCGATTTTGATTTCAACACAAAATAAGCCAAAAAATATAACTGTTGCGTTTGTTTATTTTAGCTTTCTCTTTTTGATGCAAGGTGAGGCATGGTTAAAGCCGTCCAGAAGCGTTCAGATTCTCGGACAGCATGGGCTCGGCACTGTCTTCTAAGCAGTCTGCATAGATGGCTACGTGCTGTCTAAGATTTGGAACACGGCCCATGATGGCCTGCTCTTCTAGCTTTTGCTGTGACTGTTCTGTGCATTCCACACAAGCCAGGAATTTTTTTCCTCACTATTTCTCTTTCTTTTTATTTCTGTCTGTCCATGCATGTGCGTGTGTGCGCACACGTGTGTGTGCATTTCCATCTATTTTTCTGTCGTGCCGTTTTTCTCTTTTGTCTGTGCAATAAGTTAGCACGCTAGTGTCTCGTTTTGATTCCCCTACCATTCTCTCCTTTATGCGGGATCCTCAACAAAGTTGTTTTACTCACTCACTCTTTCTTCCCTTCTGTTCTACTTTTTTGTTTCTGTTTTTCTACACATCCAGTTATTTCAACCCACACTGGACAAATCGGCACAGCGGGTGAGCTTGCACTGGGCTAACATGTTCTGGCAGCGAAGCAGATAATGGAAAAGGGAACAAAAAAATTGCATTTGTATTATATTTACACGAAATAATAAGTTTTCACTTTTCCTTTTTTCTACCTTTTACTCATTGTTTGCATTTAAATTAATGACTGGCTTCTTGGCCGGCGACTAAGGGGAAGTCGATCCCCCGTAGAGGGTACAAGCCAGAAATAATGAAAAGCAGGCAGGCGAGCATACACTTATAAGGTAGAGGTCATTCATGATGGCAATTTTTGCAAACGCTTAACGGAATAGCAAATAGCATAAAAGCTTCACCGGAACAAGTGAGATGAACATCTGAGATCATATGGTTACACTGCATAAATTGGCCATTCACCAATGAGCAGGCAAGCTGAGTGCAAACAAGAATTTAAGTTCTACATACTCTAAAATATATTGCAGGTTTAGAAATGTCTAGCTCCACCGTGGTGGTCTAGTGGCTATTGTATTCGGCTGCAGGCCCGTAAGTTGCGAGATCGAATCCCGGTTGCGTCGGCTGCATTTTCAATGGAGATGTAGATTCTGCAGGCCTGTGTGCTCAGATTTCGGTGCACGTTAAAGAAACCCAGCTGGTCGAAATATTCAGAGCCCTCCACTACGGCATCTCTCAATCGTATGGTGACTTTGGGACATTAAACCCCACATATCAATCAATGAAATAGACATGTCTATATGAAGTCAACAGGCTCTTAGCCATACTCTAAAAATATGTATTAGAGCAGTACATTGAAGTAGCTCTTCAAATCACACTGTAGATTGACACGTTTATACTGCTTTCGCTGATTTATTGGATGCAGCGACAGTGCAAAATCACTCTTAGCACTTTTGAGCAGAAGGCACAGCAAATCATAAATTCCAGTTACTCGTAAATATTCTCATTTACATAATGTGAAAATGTTACTCTAAATTGGTGCTCAGGAATATCTTTATTTTTTTGTCTGCAAAAATACAGTTTATATACACGTTATAGCCCTTGAAAGAATTTCCTAGATAAACCAGCCCCCACACGGAATCTCATATGTAAACCCAACGTGTGGGACACTCTAGAGCAATGTGAAATAAACAAATCAACAGTAAACACAGCAAATTTGCATATGAACAATAAATGTGCTCCAAGAGTCTCCATTCACTTTCAACAGCACGACTAGGAAGAAGGGCAAGTGCCAGCCAATTCTCTCTGTACAACACTAGCGCATGCAATAAAAAATAATTTCCCAAATGTCAGTAGAAACTTTGCACTTTGCTTATTAAATATACTGCAATTCCTAAAATGGTGTGTAAATAAATCTTGAAGGGCCTCAAGCCGCCTTGAATAATTTTTTTTTAATATTTCAAGTAAATGTGCACATAAGAGTCCAGAATCCTGTCGCGATCAACAATGCAAAACGTAGCGTTGCTACGTGCCATGGGTACCCCACAAATTCCAAAAATTGTGCCCTCATTTCGGCTCTTCTCCGCAGTCCAAGGCACTCGAAGTGACATCAACATTCACGTCTGCTCATCGTCATCAAAAATAACCTGTTTGCACGCAGGTACGTGAGCTTGCCACTCTTCCTTTTTGCATGGTGGAGACGAGCGCTTGGCTAGGAGGAATCACGAGCCAATGAACGGAGCATGGCGAAGGAAAGAGCGAAACAAACGAGGGCCTCATCAATTGCGTGCAACTCTGCTATTATAGCACCATTCCGTAAAATTTTGACGACTATGTGTTCGTCATAGACTCATTTACGTCTGCAACACCACAACTAATCTCAGACCTCGGGGTGGTTTGGGGCCCTTTAACGTCATGGCAAGTTCTAAGGCTTCAAGAAATTACAAAGCAAAGATTCTGTATGGTACCCACAAGAGCACAGCCTCATGGAATATTACACATGTGTCGTCTCCAAACAATGTCAACATTGCATTCTCATCATATAGTGGGATGTCATATTGAAGACGCAACAGGCTTAAGGCACAAGTAGGTAACACCGGCATCACACGGGCACTTTCTATTGCGATCAGCTCCATCCAGATCGGATTTTTTGATCTCGATAAAAGATGGTCCCTGCTACACAGTACAACCCAATTCAAATTGAGTTTAGTGCAGACATCAGCCAACTCGCGATCACAGAGTCAGATTGCAATCATCTTAATTTCGATCGGGCCCGATCGCGATCAAATGCAACCGTGTAGCAGCACCTCATCCGGATTTAGCCTGATCCCGATAGGCACTGATTGAGATCTAAAGATCCTGCATGATGCCGGGATAAAATTCAACATGCAGACATATCTTGCAGAGCCTCGCATGCTCTTATAAAATAAAAAATTTCATGCAGACTGTACATCAATAATAGATAATAATACTAATAGTGAAGTGCACCTCTGATTAAAAACAGGAACGAGTATTTAGCATCCTATACCACACAAAAGGTAACATGAGTAAAACTACTTAATTACTAAAATGATTAAAACTATGTAATTATTAGACATAAAACTATTTAATGTAGCAATAAAACGCCTAAAGTGATGTACATGACAGCTGCCTCAGTATAGTGGTACAGGATTTACAGGAGTATTGATCCTTATTAACAAATTGCATATAATTATACAGGCAGAAATACTGCGAGATGGCAGCAATGTGGATAACCAGTACGCAGTGACTAAATCCATGCTCAGCGAAATCAACAAGATGGCTGCTTGTGTGGCCTTTTGTTCGGTTGTTATACTATCATTATTACACTAAGCACCGACAGGCTTAAAAGGTCGTGCCCGATTGATACTGCGCAGTATTTTTTTTCCTTTAAAAAAACATAAAAAACAAGGCATAAGTGAATGAGCGTGAAGTTTTCAGCAATCCAGCTATATATGACTTTTTTTTTACTTACTCAATCTTAAGAATATATAAAACTACGGAAAAAAATTTAAAAACATCACATACACATTTACATTACTTCTTGATGATGAGTACATATTCTTCAAGGCATTTAGCCTACAACAGTTTAAAAGACTTTGGTGGTGTTAGAAGAAACCTAATAACACTTAATAAGCAAAAACGCTATAACTTTTATAATGCCACAGGGATGATTCAAATGAAAAGAGACAACAATATGTGACCAACATTGAATAAATTTTTGCATGCATATTGTTTACCCACAGCCAATGTGTAAAATAACCTAGGAGTCATTCGTAGAGTTAATTTTCAAAGTTAGGTATAGTAATAGTACTTTTTGTGGGCCTGCAATTTGTGTACTTTGAAATGGCCAGAAAGGTCGCAATAAGTAAATATGTATCAAATGCAAAAAGGTGAGAAATGTTTTTTTTTTCCTTTCTTAGGCATACAACTGTAACCACTAGGAACCTGTTTGTGGGTTTTTGTAAAAGCAGTGTGGGTTTTGTAAAAGCAGTTTTGTAAATGTTTACCTACGGTCTAAATAGCCAAAATTCCTGCATAATATTTCTACGTACCAGTGACTTAGCGCAACAATATTGTGATGATGGCTTCACAGTCGCTCTGTTGTCCAACTGCGTCGCACAAGGCAGTGCACTGGTACATGTCTACATCTAGCAGGCTTGTACAAAACCAGAGCGTTGGTTTTTCGTAACAACCCATCATGCTCAATTCTATACTAGCCTTACGACCCACCACTCGCAGCTGGCTGACGTCATTAGTAACGTAGGCAGACCATCGCTCCGACCACTGTTATAACGTGAAAAGACGTTATAAATCACACGATGCATTGCTACAAAAATACCAATCCAGCATAACTGAAAGGGTAGTGCAAACAGGCACGAAACTGAAGAAAGTGATAGCAACAGGTCTGATAGCATGCCCATGGCCTATAAATATGCATTCATTTTTCACATTGCCTGAGACTATACAACGGTAAATGTGTCCTATGGCTTTCTGTTTGAGAGCTTACACGTCCTGCTTACTTTCAGTGAGCACTTGCTGCTTCGGCCAGCATGGCCCGACCTTCTCTGCAGGTGAGCTAAAATCATAATGAGCCAACGCCTATCCCTCTATATTGTTTCATAAGTTAGTTATGCACAAACAAACAGGCTTGGCAATGTACTCATCTGAGACAAATCACCAAACATGCATTACAACACATGGCGAAAGTGTTACCTGTACAATACCCTGTGCCTATTCGAAGTACTGCAGCAAGAACTGCGAGATAAAATTTGCTACACCCATTAAAATAATGAACCCATGTACCAGGACCGTGCCAGGGGTCAGCTTGTAACACCACCGCAGTGCAACCATGTAAATAATGCAGGGCAGAGAAAATATGTACACCAGACCAGACAGGGCGCCACAGTACCTGAAACATAAACAGCGTCCTGCTTAGACTATTTCGAGAAAGGCAGCACAATAACAATTTTAATGAGGTCTTGAAATGAGGAGATTGTAGTAGTCAGTATAGCAAGATTATTGTTTTTTACTATCATTTTTTTACTGTTAAATAAAAATCCTATTCCTAAATACTGTTCAAGACACTGCTGGGCCTCAGAGCTGCCTGAATAATTATG
Organism: Rhipicephalus microplus; assembly: GCF_043290135.1. Classification (NCBI taxonomy): domain Eukaryota; kingdom Metazoa; phylum Arthropoda; class Arachnida; order Ixodida; family Ixodidae; genus Rhipicephalus; species Rhipicephalus microplus. The sequence goes on along the minus strand of NC_134709.1, from coordinate 11,124,119 downwards.
ACCGCTTTTTGACAGCCAGTCTCGGTTCCACTTCAAATAGTTATACTGCACTATCTGACCATTACACCCTTGTCACTCTTTAGCATTATGGATCAATAACACAAACTTAACTTGTTAGCCAACTACCAATGCAAATGCTAGTTTGACAGTGTTTCGTAATCAGTAAATGTCACTTTTTAAATGTGATCAGAAAATTTCACAACTCATGCACCCGTTATTATAAGATATCTATGCAGGATATCATTGAATAACTATGTAGAAGGTCAGATGACTTACCTTAAAATGGTGCCGATTTGAGGCAAAAATATGGCAAAAAGAACACACATTGTCACCACCACTGCATTGACGGTAACCACCTGCTTAAACCTGAAATGAAAGTGTTCAGCATGTTAGCTCCTTTCACATAGGCACTATGGCCAACTGTGCTGTGGTTGGAACATATGCACAAAAGGCATTTCTAAGACATTGCAGAACAACGTTGATGCAGCCCGCTGCTACAGTCAGCAGAGGCATAGCTAGTAGTAAAGCAGCAGCTTTTGAATGACAATTATAAAAAAAATTGTCTATAAAGCTTATTGTATGGCCAGATGGTTTTTTTTTGTCATAATGCAATGCTGTGGATGCACTGTTAGGATGTAATTCTTTCATGTATGTGCTTAAAAATGAATTTACAGCATAAATTGAAATAAGGTATTTAAATTATCTCTAATTGACTTCTTTGTCAAATATGACTTGTTCTGTATTATGATGATCTCTGTGCAAGTTCAAGTTGAAGTTCTTTGATGCTTTATCAAGGACCTCAAAGCAAGTTACTACTTCCAAGTTGTGCAAATAGGTGACCAACCAAACATTGACCTTCTAGTGTCATTTAACCGGTATTTCTGTTTTAGTGAATTTTGTTCACCCATAATCCATTTGTAACTTCATTTAATTTTGATTTACCTTAAGTCACCAGCAGAGTGACTATGCAAGCGAAAGAAAAAAGATAAGCCAGCCATGGGGTGAACAACATAACTTCAGTATTACAGCATTGGCAAGATAGTAATACCTTTAATATAAATGAGGCAGACGTTCAAGCAAAAGCTGTATGCACTAAGGCAGAGGGCTTCAGAAATGCCTCATGTTCAAAAATTTTTCATCTCTTGCACGCAAAGAGAAATGCGTGCAAGAACACGCATACTAATCATACTTACCCTGGATACACAGTACGGTAGACCCAGTGCATAAACTGCACTCTCAGGAGATACGTAATCATGGGGAACAACGTTATGTATTGCACCAGGAGAAAAATACGTGTCACGAATGCCATCACGTCATGGTTGGCAAAGTTATTGAGCAAGTTCTGTGCGAAGAAACAGAAACAGGGTCAGTGAACAGCAAGACTCTTCACATTGTTCCAAGAAACGCATATGCAACACACTTACATCTTCGATGCAGCTTTTTGCCATTGGAAAGGTGATGTAAAAGGGAATGCCCACAAGCAGGTACGTAGTTATGACAAGGCCAAAGGCAATCGAGAGGTCCCTTTTCTATACAATGTACATAGACAAAAGACTTCTTTAGGAGTAGGCTCTAATTACAGCTTGTTTAAGATGTCTTCATGTATGCATGCATGGTGCACCAAAGAGAGCTGACATAGTTAAAGCATTTGAAACAATGCTGCTGTGATGATCTACACATAAGATCAACATGAAAATCAGATGTTCGATCATGATATCTATGTAGCTTCATCGTCATGAAATGATGGTTTAAATAAAACTTTCCTTCCCATCCTAGGCCAAAAAAAACGTGGACACCCAAAATAACAGCTGAACTGATTTCAGATAAGTTTTGATAACAACAATGATTTATTTTGCCTCCATTCCTCAATTCACTACTACATTAGATTGCACGGCATTTCACCCCCCTCCCCTCTACTCACATGAAAATGAGAAAGCCATGCCTCTGTCAGCAATGTCTTGTTTGAAACATTGTTTGGTTCTGACAGCTAGCTGAAGCAGTGCAAAATGGAAATATGGCCTTACAGAAAAATAGTGATATGCTTAGAACACACAGATATCGTATACAGATGGCACATCTATGACAAGCCATGGAACAAATAGCAGAACTATTCTCACATTGTTTTCTGGCCTCTTCTGGTTGCGCATCATGGAGATGATGCAGTTGTGTATAAAAAAGGAAAGGCACAGGACTCCAGTCAGTGCTGGAAATGTGGTTTTGAACACTAGAAGAAAAAAACAGACAATTCGCTCGATGATTCTTGTCGTAGTCTTATACTATTATATAAACTATATGAGACTAAAATGTTTTTAAGAGCTTACATGGAGTGTAGAAGAGGTTTGTCTTGTCCACAAAGTTTATGTTGACTCCCCAGTTGGCAGACTTGATAAAAATGTAGATCAGTAAGTAGAACACAGATATAGTTCCTGTAGAAAGGATCTCATCAAGAGCCATATACAACAAGTTGCGAGCTGCAGCCAAGCACAAATGAAGGTAATATTCTTAACTTGAGTCTCTTTGCGAGTGAATCAAATAGTCGCGGCACTGGCCACAAAATAAATATACCACAACTTCTTTCACACAGAGTAAAACAGGCAGAAGATTAGAAAAAGATGAAAGCTTGAAGTTTAAGGAGCGAAAAACTCTAACACAGGGTGTCGCTGAAGCCAACATTCAACCAGCGAATTCGTTTTCTTCAAACTGCAACACCGAGTTGCAGCTTTGATGAAGAGAAGTCTGCTAACTGAACGTTGGCTCCAGCAATGCTTTGTGTTGATGAATTCGGAAGCGTAGCATAGCTATTCTAACTTTCTTACCTATGACTGTCAGTTGGAAACTTCTGTATAGATCCTTACTTTTTCATGTCTTTTACTACTAGGTTACTGTACAACCTATCATGACTACTCTGCTGGTCTATCTGTGGCTTGGAATGGCCTTCTAGAATGCCTGTCCATTGATTTCTGGAATCGCTAATAGTCCGTTATGTGAAGTCTACAGGTGCAGCTAGACAATCGTGCACCTTCTCGGTGAGTGCACCCACTTCTAACTCTGAAAGAGCAGCTCTCTCAGCTGTGCTAGGTCACCTAGACAACCAGCCTCTCACAGCGAACAAAATTCCAGGGCAGTAGCCGCTCAGAGGGCATTATTGCTGTCTCTTCGAGAAACGGGACTGTACGACAAATTGTAAGTGTTTGCAGACAATGATGCTAATAGTGCTTGGACAGTGTTGTAGTCATGACTTGGTTGTGTATTCACAGACTCTCTTTCTTCTTTTTCATTCTTTTACAACCCCTTTCCCCTTCTCAAGTACAAGCTAGTAAACTGGAAACTTCCTCGGTTAAACACTGTCTTTTCAATCTCTCTCTAGTAATATCCTGCTCTGAGCTACTGCTGAGAAGGAGATTGCCTTGTTAGCCTATGGGCACTTACCTAAGGAGGTAAACTTGAAGAAGAAAGATGGAGATTTCAAATTGATGACTGGAAACATCAGGAAGACCAGAACAATGGGCATTGTGTACTTGCTCTCCAGAACGTCAAGAATCTTGTCATTTGTGGTGTTTGTTGCATTCGAGAACAGTGAGACGTCAAATTCATAAGGGTCACTAAAGCTTTTGGCACACAGTAGGGATGCTTCACGGAACCCCGAAAAGAAACAAGAAAAATATGCTGTAATTAAAATCCAGTGTATTTCTTTACTCTAATCAACATGTATTTAGCTTGCTAAGGTTTTTAAGGGCACTGCACAACAGGCAAAGTGAGCAAGCGAGTTTGATTCAATGTTTGTAGCTACTTTAAAAAAAGAAAAGTTGGATCAGAAAACAGAGTACCACAAAATGGCAGATCATCAACAAATAGAGCTAGAAAAAATTATTTATGAAGTTATTCAGCAAATAAATTCAACCAAAGATGCAGATACTGCAGTACCACAAGTACAAATTAATAAAAAGTAGTACCTTGCAGACAACAGGAAGAAACAAATTAGACAAGCATGGTACGAAGAAATTACTGCCCTGATTTATACAGATAACTGCTGTGAAAATAACTGTTTGCTGCATGCTACACAACCTGAGGACATAATAAACATTACCAGCGGCTTAGGACATGGTGCTGGTGAATGCTACAGGGTACATATATAAAATGATAAAAGATGGGTATATGTAGTATTCAGCGTGTAAGTATACAGTAAAAGAATACAGCCGTACAAAAATAAATTCAAATTAAATACTTGCTGGGTGGTAATTGCAATGCACTTGTCAACACATCAAAATGTCATAAAAGCTAGGATGACCTCTGTTCACCTCTTTATCAATTGAATCTGCTACAATGAATTTATAATAGAATATACAAGGAACATAGCCTGACCTAATGTTTTAACCATTGATCTGTCACCGATATGTGCAAGAGGGGAATTTCATATCAGAATACTGCTGTGGACTCTCAGTAAACAGAACACTCTGAAAAATAACTGCTTTTTAAATGGAACAGCTGCCTCTGATATGTTTCGTTCAATCCTTGTATCCTAGCTGGACCCCTGTTCATTTCTCAGTAATGGAACTCCTGTTAAACGAAACATATTTTCCTCGTCCTTTGAGATGTTGTTTAATGAGAGACTGTTGTATTAGCGTGCTCTCTGAAGATTCTCCTCAAACACCCAAAAATAAATAAAAGAAAGCAAACAGCTGAGACCTACCGCTTTGGTCATCAGGTCCAATAATCCCAGCAATGTGGTCTGGGAAAAAAAAAAGTAGCACTGTCACAACTACCACTTCAGCAAGTTTTCATTGTGCAAGCCTCAATTCACCATATTGTCATTTATTACTCGGATATAAAATGAAAGACCACAGGCTATTACGAAATGTGCAAATGAACAACTAATTTGATTATATCAGCCACTTTTTTCCAACCGCATATACAGGTTAATTACCGTATGTTGGCCTTAGTACTATTAGCCAAGAGTTCACTTTAATGGTGGACTGTCCTGCACATCAGTCAGGTAAGCGTCAGAGAAGTGAATGCAGTGTGATAGTAAAGAGAATTCATGAAGGAAAGAAGGGCAAATTCAAGGACTGGTTTTCTTTGTTAAGCACATTGTTGATGAGAACTGGCAGAAATTTATGCCAAGGAAAGCGCAGGGGAGTTTATTAGAAGTAATTGTAATTTAATTGTTAAAAATGAAAAGTGAATGAAAAGATGACTTGCCGTGGGCAGGGACCGAACCTGCGACCTTTGAGTAACGCGTCGGTCACATGTTCGGTTTCTGCCCACGGCAAGTTATCCTTTCGTGCACTTTTCTTTCTTCACAATTACATTACAGTTAGTACTTCTAATAAACTCCCCTATGCTTTCCTTGGCATAATTGCCAGTCAGTTCTCACTAATATTCTTTCTGAAGTGACTGAACGCTCAGATAACAGGAGGCAAGATGAGAAAGAAGAATATGCTTTTCAACATGAGGAAGCAATATTGTTACTAGTTCACAAATTCACACATCTCTTAAAACAGGGGCAGGCACTGATGATGAGTTCCTATAAACACTCTACATACCATGTAAGGTTAGCGACGAATACGGTATGGTGACTGTTCGATGGTCGGGGTATTATTCATTCCATTCAAGAAACTCATTTTCTGCAATGGCCACAGAAGCATACGGTGATAATTTTTTGCACGAAGGTTACGTGGAAATGTAGTGCGCTGTTTACAGTACACTGCATGGACATAATTTTATTAATGCATAATGAAAATTATGGTGTGCTAATGCCCCTTTTCCCAATTTGAGTTTCCAGGAAGCAAGCAATAGGACCATGCTACCTTTCAATTTCAACATAGCTAGGCCTGAAGTTTAGCCTGGTTTTTTTGCCTTTAACTGCCTTTAACTAGCCTGTCGAACCTGCATATATTGATCTTGCTAAAACAAGGGAATCAGTGTGGTATATTGCTCGATTTGATATAAAGCTTTTAAAAGAAATTTCTGTATTTTCAATGTTAATTTTAGTGGGCAAGTTGGCTTCACAAAGCTGCTTCGAAATAATGCAAGGAAGGCGACCAAAAGCCGCACATGCAGTTTTTTTTTTATTTTGTTTTTGCAGAGATTGTAGTTGGTGGAAGGTGTTATAGGCAGATGTGGGTAGTAGGTGAGAAAAATCAGGATCAATACGGCCTTTCTAACCCCCCCCTCCCCGCCCACTTTCCTTAATTCATGCAAGAAAGTTGTCTTCCATGAAAAAGAGCCATTTCTACAGAGGGTCAGTTAAGTTCTTGGGATGTAAACTTGGCTTGTATTAGCGCGATACATCTTCATGGATGACCAACTCGCCCAAGCTACGACACTTCTTCAGCCATTTAGTGCTGTCTGATGTTCGGTATATCACTGCACATTTTTTTTCGACGTAGCTGTAAACTTTCCTGTGCGTCCACATAGAAGCATTGTCGTGTTTGAAAATCACTCGATGAAAAGGATATTTCGTTTTAGCAAAGTTCTATGTAGTTGGGTTTGATTGTACACACAAGTCACTCTAGAAAGCAATCATATTGTCCACATTCATGCCTCAAGTGGTCCCTTCAGTGTTCGCATGAGAGCACTGACCATAAACGAACACGCTGGTGTTGGACAGGAAAGTAGACATGAGCACCCAGAAGACAACAGTGGCCCCGACGAGAGGCAGCATGGAGAACACAATGGCAAGCCGCTCGCCCCACTCGCCCAAAAAGTGGCGGCACACGTCCGAGAACTCCAGCGGTTCGCCTTTGAGGCCTTGAAAAGAAAATGACGCAGCACATTAGATGCAGTCCTATTTAATAGCTGTCCTCATCATTAATGAGAACAGGCAATTATTGTCTGTTCATTCTCATTAATATTGTGTCTAACAAAGAACAACAAGTCCTTAAATGTTGACTACCGACCTAATAGTGGTCATTTCAAATAGTGTAAACAATACATAGGCGAGCCGTAGGCTTGGAAAGTCGCGACTTAACTTAGCCCTTCGGCGAAGATAAGAACTACATTTACATGTAGGTGACAGCCAATTTTCACTGGGGACCACTAGGCAACTCGTGGAACAAATGGTGGAGACGGCACAGAGCTTGTTTCTCTTTCTTGATTATTACTGTTGTTCATTTGTTGCGTCATCATAACTGAAGTGTTAACATGGGCAATACTGAGCAACTTTAAACACAGGTGCAGAAATTAAAAAGCTTTGGTCTATAGCAATTCAACAACATCATCAATGTCTAACAAAATCTTATAGTGCACTCATATTTGGCTGTAAAGACCATAGATGCAATAAAGCAATCATTAAAGGACCCCTAAACTACCACTGTTAAAAGTTTTAACATTACAAGTAAACGTGCACATCGGATTCAGAATTCTGTCACAATCAACAATGCCAAACGGAGCAGGGCCATGTGCCACAGACAACTTGCAAATTACAAGAAACACACCATTCTCCTTTTTGAAACTTCCTTAATCCCCAGTGTTGGCCATGATGTAAATATTAGTGTCTGATCATCTACAAAAAGAGCGTGTTTGTCTTCCAGCAGGTACATGTGTTTGCTGCTTTAACTCGAACCTCATTATAACAAAGTTTCATTTTATACGAAAACAAGTTCGTTATATCCAAAAATTCGTTATGAAAATTTATTCCTAACACTTTATTTATTGAGACTACTTTTCATTTACTTTGTTCTAACCGGTTATATCGAGGTTTGAGTGTAGTTCCTTGCATGGCGAGGAAGAGCACTCGCCCGGGAAGAGAGATGAGCCAACGAATGGAGGACAGCATACGAAAAAGTGAAACGAGTGCGAGCCTCTTTTTCATCATCGAGCACGTGTAGCTCTACTTTTACAGCCCCATTTTGAAAAATTCTCACAGCTATGCATTTGTCGAAGATTCGTGCACAACTGCAACACCATAACTAATAAACGGGAAAGAAGGATGCAGCGCCATGGTCTGTGTCCATTCTTGTCCTGTCTTTCTAACGCTGTTTTTCCACTCATAACCACTACTAAATTTCAACCACTGGGCGGTTTAAGAGCGCTTCAAGCTTATCTTGCTATTGTCTGGGTGTAATGAGTAATCTTAAGGAACACAGTCAAAAATTTCTCCTGCAAAAGGCATTACTTATAACGAGGTGCAACTCTAATAGCTTTATATTTTGAAATAGCAAACAATGTGAGAAAACATATGAGTTGATACTGTGGTTGATATCTTTAGCACTGTGCTTTACAACCTAGGCAGGGCAAATAGTGTGAAGTGATGAACAAATAGTGTGAAGCAAGTGCGTGTTACAGACACAAAGCGAACATGAGGAGGAGGATAAACAGTCGGCAACAGTGGAGTACCAGGGCAGAGTGATAAGATATGCAAAGTGACACAAATAGGGCAGGTGTGACTGGCAAGCAACAATGCAACAGGTCAAGTGGATAGTCTTACGCGGTATCATTATTGTGAAGATTACCCAGTAATAGTGGTAATAATGCTCAACGCAGTAGTCAGATGCACCCAAAATGGAGTCTCACCTGTGAGGCTAGGACTACTGAGTATCCTGTATGCAGTGTACAAACAGAGGAGTCCTATGGCTAGAATGAGCATGATGCCTCCGGCAAAGCCAGCCTGCACAAAAGAACACTTTGTGTTGTTATAACGATTACTGATGTACAAGCAATACTGCAACACTGCGGCGTTATTAGGTTTTAGAGCCCCGCAACGGTGGTCTAGTGGCTAAGGTACTCGGCTGCTGACCCGCAAGTCGTGGGATCGAATCCCGGCTGGGGCGGCTGCATTTCCGATTTAAGCGGAAATGTTGTAGTCCCGTGTACTCAGATTTGGGTGCACGTTAAAGAACCCCAGGTGGTCTAAATTTTTGGAGCCCTCCACTACGGCGCCTCTCATAATCATATGGTGGTTTTGGGACGTTAAACCCCACATATCAATCAATTATTAGGTTTTAGAGTTCACATGATCGTTCACATTATAGCAGTAATTGATTTTTATAAGACTTTTAATAATAATAATATAATTTCTGGGCTTTTATGTGTCAACACTGCTATATAACAATGATGCATGCCAAGCAATTTTGCCCACCTGGTATGGGGTTTTTTAACATGCACCGACATCGCATTGTACAATAGCCTCAAGCATTTCACCTTCATCGAAGTGAAACTACCGTGGCTGGGATCAGACCCGAGTCTTTCAGGTCAGCAGCCAGTCATGACCGTTGGGCTACCGTAACTATGAATGAGCATAGGGCTAGACTACAAGATGATTTAATTGTCGACTGTACAAAAATTTCACCTTACCTCATAAACGTATGGCACATACCATGTATTCTATTCAAGCAATTTCGGCAAAGCTTTAGGACTGCTATCGCAACTTCTAGCTGCCATGGCAGGTGAGTCGCAGGCCTAGAACAGCTAAGTGCAAGAAGGAAGGTGTACCTGCGACATAGCCCATGGCATGCTGAGCAGCGAAGTACCCATCATGGTGTTCCATATGGCAAAGCTGCAATGAAAGCACCGCGTCAGCACGCTGCTCTTTCACACAGATTGATAGCACCAACATTGTCACAAAGCTGCTCTGTTCACCCTCTGCAGATGGCTTGAAGAAAGGTAACGACAAGTACGCTGGAACCACGTGGTCGGGTATGCACTGCACGAAAGAAAGGGGCAAGATCATCAAACGTCAGCAGCAGTAAATGAGCAGAATAAAAAAAGAAACAATCTGTTAAGTTTATGGTATGGCCTAAACATGCACAAGCACTACCTACTGCGTCACAGCCTCCAAAAAATTGATGGAGCATGGGGAAGAAATGCACAATTATGCATAATCTACCATCAAGTACCAGAATGTCTAGAATTACATCCTGTAAAAGTGCTACTGGGTGTACTTTTTGTCGAATATACGCAATTACATTACGATTACTTCTAATGACATCTCCTATACTTCCCTTGGCATGTTTGCCCATCAGTTCTCATTAATATTGTGTCTAACAAAGAAAACAAGTCCTTAAATTTACCCTCTGTTTCTACACTATTAAAACAAGCGGTTGAACAATAGAAGCCAATGCTATGGTTGTTGCAATATACTATGTGTTAGTGCATCCATACGCGTAATGTAAAGAGTAACATGGCATGAGACAAAAGGAGCTTCAAGGTGCTACGGAGGATCAAGGACTGACTGGTAACCGTGGTTCAATACTTGACACTCTGGAGTTATGACAGATGCTGTAGCAGAAAAACTCAGTTTGGCCCCTTCGAGTTTACAGGCTTGCAATTCACACTGGTGTTTAACAATCTGTCCGTCAGCATGTAGCGACTGTGACATGGAATCGATATCGCAGCATCATATGTCAAGAAATAGAAAGCTATAGCGACAACAACTTAAGTAGATATGGTGGTTCATGATTGAAGAGCAATACAAGACACAAAGCACAGAAAAAAAAATACACAGAACAAATGATACTGCAGACGAAAGTTAAGTTGATGAAGACAATGGGCAAATTAGAGGCACGTGTTCTGAAATATATCTATACACACATTTGTTATGTTTGCTACATGTAGTACAATGTCTGGTTTTAACTATACTAACATATTTTCTTTCAATGTTCAGACACTGAAATGTCTGCTTTTGTGTCATATCAGAGCAGTGTATAATATGAAAATGTGATGATATCTGCACTACCTAACAAACACTTATCTGCCTGACGAAAGAATTCATTATTGTGAAACACATGATAAAGATAGTTACGTAGGGCTTAGTGTTGCAAGAGCAACTAAAGCTATCGCCAGCAGCATTGTGATAAGCTGATAAAGAACAACCTTTACGCCATCTACCTGTGTTGTTTCTGTCGTGTTGCAGTGAGATGTCATTTTGGGTGCTTTCACCTAATCTGATTGTTTAAACCAATAAGCGACAGGTGGGACTTGGCAGCTGGCTCTGCTTGTTCCAATGTTTTCTGCTTATATATATATGCTGCTTTCGCTACAATTCTCAGCATACTAATCCACTAACTACTAACTAGCAGTAGGTATTACCAGCATCTGTAGTGATGGATCCACCAGCTTGTTGTAGTAGCGGTACCGGCTGTAAGTTGCTGCCATGTTTGCATCAGAGTCGTGTACTATGCGACCATGTTCGCCGACGGGGTAGTGGAATGGCTTCCTTAAAGAGAAACAGTAGCAGCAGAGATGTTCTCATCAAAACAACATGCTTCTCGCTCTTGACTGAACAACTGTGCAGTACGCTGTCATGCCACATTTTCTAAGCAGCAGCAAAGCCAGAAACTGCATGTGCTGTATTAGGATGACCATAAAAGATGTAGTTATGTTTTTTCATTACTCTCAAGGCCCTTAATTTCCTGCATTTCACACGCCCAGGATCATGGGATTATATTAACTGAAAGTAGCACTAAAATAGATAGCCACAAAAATATGTCACCCATTTCACACAGATAAGTTTTCTCTCAATTTTTCTTGATCATCTTTTTTTTTTTCATTTTGAAGAAAAATAAAGACCTTATTTCTTCAGTAACATTCCAGAAACAGTGGCAGGAGCTAAAGGCACCAAGGCGACACTGATTCCAAATATGAGATGCATCTACATGGACTAAACGTATATCTTGTAAGAGAAATAGCTCAATTATTGTTATTTCGTATTAAGAAAAGCTCCTATAAGTTTACAAGGCGGACGTACATCTGCAGAGCCAGACTATAATACTTAGATTAACTTTCAACATGCGCATACGAGAACATTGTGAAGGACACACCGTGTTAGAGATCTGGCACACACTGACGAAGATAAGGCCTGTTTCGCCACATGGACGCTCGCTCAGTTATTTTCCGACCTCGAACAAAGGAGTTTATCTTACGCAAATCATCTGGAATGCGACGCGCACAGCGATATATAGATCACACGGTCAGCGCTTTCATGCAAACTTAACTGTATTCGTGCTGGCCTATCAACTGTGACGCGCACCTATTGGGAAGAAATGATCGAGAATCCCGCGCATAAACGTCTCTTTCTTTCGTTTGCCTCGTGAACGATGCGATGACAGAGATGTTCTGGCACTCGATCGGCGATCGCTGCCAGCAACCACGTCGTAGCCGAAACTTGCGTACGCCAGCGCATCAACAAACAAATCACTAACATTGGCAAATGCGAAAAACAGCACAAACGAAAGAACACGCACGACGAGCGCTGGTTCTGTGTGAGCACTCGTCGTGCGTGTTCTTTCGCTTGTGCTGCGTCTCCTTCTGTGCAGTTTTTTTTTTTTTTTTCGCATTTACAAATGCGTGATCCCAACGAATCACACGTCCGAAAATCACAAACACATGGCGAGGCTGACCTAGAGGATTGACTGGAGAAGCTCTCGCTCACAGCGGCCGAACTGCAACCCAATTCACTTTCATTCCTGTTGATCGCACTCGACAGCAGCGGGGACTTCTCACTCGGCTCCATAGTTCACCGTAGTCGCTCGTCACAAGTTCACGTAGTCGACGCACAAGCACCGACGGTGTGACATGGCGTGCCAGTACACGGCCGAGGTTGATTCATACGCCTCCCGCGCGGCGAGCGCCTCGTTTCAGCAGAAGCGAAACCCGAGATGAGCGTCGCGAGGCGATAGCGCGGGATTTCGAGACAACGGCGTCCGATGGAGCCGATACGAACACAAAAGTTTTTCAGCGAATGACGTCACTTTGATGACGATAAAGGAACGACCGTAGAGTTCCACTTTCGCTTTCTGATAAGAGGCCAGCTACAGGGGCGCTCCCCGTGTTTAGCAATGATTCAATTACCTCGAAATGAGAACTTCAACATACCTTGTCTAATGTTTCGAATAAACTACTGTAAAATAATTTACCAAGCATTTATTAAAGAATTTGCTCGAACAGTTAAGTCAGTGCAAGTATTTAGATATGTAGAGAGATAAAGGCAAAATAAACAACTGGATAAATAGGCTAGTCGCCTTGTTTCATAAGTTGGTTGCTTCGTTATCAACTGTTGTCGCTCTTGTTCAAACCTGTGTGCTTTCACGGACGCTTTAAGTAACTTTGACGCATTTATATTTGCACATGTGTCTAGCTAAAGGCCTCAGGCTGCTCAGGCATTGTACTCTCGGCCTCCTGAGTGCGGTATTTTTCCCCTGTCCACTTGAGCGCTGAACATTTGCATTTGCATCTAGGTTTTCTGTAATTAGACCTGCCTTTCGCTCACCATATTTGTGGGCAGCCATAGAGCTTCATATTAAGAACTCTATGTGGGCAGCTGTTCAAAAGTAGCCGGTAATTAGCTGCTGATAAAAACACACACACACTACAGTTCTCGTTTCGGTGGTAAGGAAGGACACCTGGCGGTTTCCGGTTCTCCCCGCGCGCCTCGCGCGATTGGAAGAGCTCGTGTCCGTGTGGTTTGCCGTGGTATCTCGTCGTTGCCACGAGCAGACCCAGCGATCGCCATGTCTGGCTCGTCGTAATCTCGGTAATCTGTCGTTTTGCGTGTACAGCGCCTTCCAGAGGCCTTGTATCCCCGCCAAGCTTGAAGTGCCCTTAGGCGGCCCCATCCGCCGGCCGGTGTGCACACAAACGCCCACGCCCCCCTTCTCGTTACGTTTGTCAACCATGACATCGTACATGGACGTTGACGTTCCACGCATTGAGGACCTACTGGGACACGATCCTTACCTCAAGAATCACGAAAACGAGATCAGGCGAAGGTAAGTGAACGACCTTGCAATTGACATTGACGTCGCCGACGGACGAGTGCCGTGTGGTTCGCGGTTGTTTGACATCGTATACTGGTTTCGTTAGGCTCCTGAATTCATAATTTCTCTTGAGATTAACCGGTAGTTGTCATCGAACAGTGTCCCTATCTCAGTGCGTGACAGTCGTTGCTGAAGCAATTAGTGCAAGGCGTTTTCCGAAACGTTCGAAAATATCGGATGTCTTGTTCGTGCGCACCATGATCTGTAATTTATCCAGAACTGATTAATCAAAGTTAGCCGCATCACCTTAAAGATCGAATGCGTTGGAATTTCTCACCCACGCATGATATGTAATATACCAATCGTGGAGTGTTTTGTGCTTCATTTTATTTGTACCGCACAGATTGATTCACGAGTACCGTTTTTGATTCAGCTAAGCAATGAAGTTGATGTAACGCTTGAGAAGCGTGCCAATTGCAGGCATGGTGTTTCTCATTGCCTGAAGGTAATGTCATTATTTTTTATTTATTTGTTCAGTTATTTATTATTGCTACATAACGCTAATTATATAGAATGAATTCATGGGGAACGTACATATTCATATATGAAGTTTATCTCTGTAATGAAGATTTCTTTTTCAAAAGCGTATTTGTGTAATGATTAGAAAACATAACAAATGTCACTACGTATGTGCATCCTCTAGTTTGAACATTGGTTCATGTGTTTTCTTACATAATAATAAACATTGTTTCTACATTGGTTCTAGGTATAAGTGCTTTCAAGAGCAGCTGCTGAAGATAGAGAACACTGAAGGGCTGCTGCAGTTTTGTAAAAGTTATGAAAAGTATGGAGTGCATCGCCTGCCAGACAACTCAATACATTTTCTAGAATGGGCACCAGGTGCCGAATCCGTGTTCCTGCGTGGAGACTTCAGTAAGTGGCGTGACATGCTCCATCTAGCACGCGAACTATGTACAAAGAAAATAAAATATGATTTAGGCAATCTATTGTTACTGCAGGTGGCAAAGATAAGGAGTGAAGTACCATGAATAGCTGTTAGCAAACTTTGTCGTTCAGATATTTTGTATATGTGGATCTTTAAAGCTGCATCAATACAAAGTATTCTTCCTTGTGCTAAGATGTAGGCCCGTGTACTCAGATTTGGGTGCACGTTAAAGAACCCCAGGTGGTCAAAATTTCTGGAGCCCTCCACTACGGCGCCTCTCATAATCAAATGGTGGTTTTGGGACGATAAACCCCACAAATCAATCAATCAATCATTCCTTGTGCTAAGAGCTCTTCTTGCTGGGTCATAAAATATGGCGATTTCTGTAGTTTTCTTGTTGCATAAATGACTTATAAAAGTAAATGGCTCTATATTTCTTGTTGTGCAGAATAAACACCACAGTGCTCTATATTACACTGTAAAAGCTCTGTGAATGTTGTACAGACCACACGTAATTTGTGTGCTTGCTACATATCGGATATTTTATGATTGCTTCATACACACAACTATAAATTATAGTCATTGATTTCTTACATGGGCTCACCTGGTGAAAATTTAACTTGTATGGACGGTTATCTGTGGTAAGGCTTTTGGTATTGTCTAAAATAAGTACGCACTTGAACATCAATAAAACAACCACGTTCAACCCAAGGAAGTACTTTATGAGATCTTGTATGTTTGCGTAGCCACATATTCACCACGTATCGGTGAGAAGCATCTTAAATTTGCTGTTACGGAAAAAGCTTGTTAATTCCATCCCAAAGGGGATTATAAAACTGTTACAATTAAGCAGAGTTTGAATTAGAGAGTGGACACTAGAATAAATGAACACTACGACACAGCGTGTGGGCAGAACCCGAAGGAGCCATCTCTGGACTTGACGGGAATGAGGGGCTTCTACAGTTTCATGGTGGGATTTTATAAATTAGGTTCGTGGAGCTCTAACAGCAAAGAGAAATTAATTGATCAGTCAGTCATAAGGCATAAAAAAGCACCAAAGCACACTCATGGGAGTAATGGGCCATAATCTCAAAATATGATGCTATTTATGCTCCAAAACAGGTTTATTAACATGGCAGGGATAACAGAAACCAAAATGAAAAGTAATCAGTAATTTTCATTAGCTTGCTTTTCTTCTGTCACGACTCTAGGAGCATTGCTTGCAGCTTTCCTAAGAGCTCTAGCGCGGCGTCCTAATTCTAATATGCTGAGAAATGGTGCTGTTTTTGGTTCTGTTTTTTTTTTTCGCAGAACACAGTGTGGTCCCTTGGGGCAGACTTCTGCGAAAAGCGATGAAAACCAGTGGCTCACAGTTAGAACCATTGTGGATACTGACGCATTTAAATTATCGGGGAGTTCCCCCACTGTAGAACCACACGGGACTGTGCTGGGACCAGGGCATCAGTTCGAAATAACCAAGTTTGAATTAACAAAGTTTTCCTGGATTATAATGCTATCATTTTGAAGCATTGATTGCATCAATAAAGATAATGTAGTGGAATTTGCTTTTTATAATGTTTATGCAAATCGGTCTGTCTCAGGAGGAGTGTGAGACTCCGTGTAATGCAAAACTCACGCATTAGTATGATTGTAATAGCACCAAAAGCTGTGTAGCAGGATACCTGATGCCACGGGTAAGTTGTAAACT
The DNA here is from genome assembly GCF_043290135.1 of Rhipicephalus microplus. Lineage (NCBI taxonomy): Eukaryota > Metazoa > Arthropoda > Arachnida > Ixodida > Ixodidae > Rhipicephalus > Rhipicephalus microplus. Next base: position 11,107,771 of record NC_134709.1, on the reverse strand, counting down.
AATCTTTGCCACAGTGCTTTGCATAATGTCAGCTGCTCTTGCATTTTTTTTTGTGTGTATGAATGTAGCAACCAGGACTGAGGTTCGATCCTGATATGTCATGGTTCCGGAGCAATTTTATGCTTAGCGTCCTGGTATTTTGTGTGTTGTCTAGATGCATGGGAGAGGCTGACACATCCCTTCAAGAAGCTTCCCTATGGCAAATGGGAACTGACCTTGCCCCCAAATCCCGATGGCTCCTGCCAAGTCGCCCACCTTGACAGAATCAAGGCAGGCAACCATTCCTTCATATGCTCTGCATGTTCTTGTTTTCTTCATTTATTCCCGAGCGTACTGTGTTATTGATAATTGGTTGCTTAGTTACACTAAAGTAAGCTTAGTCTTTTTCTATCCCTTATTGCACCCATTAAAAACTAAAAGTTTCTGAACACAAAAGGACATGTTCTCTACTTGTGAAACATATCTGCCCTGTATGTTGATCTTAATGCAACATAAAGTATCCAACATGTGGTACTAACATGGAGTGCTTAATTTGTACATGCAGTGATACTTTCAGGAATATTTTAACGTTTTTAAACATCTTCTTGGACAATCTGGGTTCATAACTTTTACAGTGTAAGATTGTTGTTACAAAATCACATCTTACTCTAAAGTAGTTTTGCTATATCTGAATATTCTTTATAAGTGAGTGCCTGTTACACCATATTTATGTCATGACATTTTTATTTGTGTACTAGTTATAACCCACAATCTGTGAGTATATTGAGGTTTCATTGTAGACCGCTCCAGTTACGACAGTTAAAAACATATAAACACTTTATAAACATTGCAGTTTATTCAAAAGCAAGTGTCACCAATATTGTCACCAAAAACAGTTCATTTTTTAATTCATATTTATATTGATAATATGGTGAAAGCTCTGACTGCATGCACCTTGCTGATTGAATAATAATAGAAAAAAATTATTCCCGGGTTTTTTTGGGAATTTCCTCTTTGGGATATCCCACAGAAACACCATTTGACACCTTGTTTAAAACTTTCAAATATTCACACACACCCCTACTCTGGGCTAAGGCAAACTGGCTTACTTAGCATAACAACCACTGTTATTTGAGGACCATTATGTGGCAAAATTTTACAGTGGAATTACCATTCGGTTGCACTTGTGTAGTAGAACTTGTTCCCATGTCAAACAGGATTTTGTTTAGAGTGAACATGCTTTGTCGGAAGAGAGAAATGTGTCTGTTAGCAGATCTGAAATTCAGCCATTAAAGCATATTGTAATAGCTTAGACTGGATTATAGACAGGAACACTTCCCTTAATAATGTGTTTACATCATTTTGTTAATATGTTGTAACATACCCTTGGTTTGACATTTTAAAAAAGGGGCATAATTTGCCTCAGAGTTTCCACTGTTCAAACAAATACAAATTCTGAACTAGCTGCAAACGTACATGTTCAGGAATGTGTGGGAAAATGAAAATGGCTCTGTGAAAGACATTGAAACAATGCAATGACATACGAGTACACATCACTGCACAAGCAAACAGCTACAAAAAAACACTGAGCACTTCTAGTAACTGTCCTGTTTTGTACTACAAATATTTGTATACAGTGATAAGATTACGTGTGAACCAGGATAGAGAAGCAGGGTTGGAAATGCCATGCCATTTGCGCCACACTGCTCCCGTCCACTTCTGCTGTGTCAACCTGCTTCAAAAGACATAATTGTGTCAAAATTGCTCACAAGCAGTCTTTGGTGTTTTCTTGTGCTGCTGTCATCTGCTACAAGATATGCCCATGCGAGTTCCTATCATCATCGCCACCTGGGGCACTCTTCGTAACATTAATGGCTACGCAAACAAAATCAGTTTTGTCGAAAGGGTGAAGCAATGAATGATTCATCAAGAAATAGTAATGTTATGCGAAGTAAGGCTAGCATCTAACTCTTTAGTGCCTGATTTTCTGTAACTCTACAAAACACTGGCTTAAGGAAATATGGCTGCTACATAAAACACAGTGGTTTTTGTGCTGCCTGCTTTCTCAGTGCAAAATAAGCAGGCCACTTGCTCATGTCTGCTGTGAAAGCATGTACATCAGTGCTAGCAACCGCGCTATTATGATCAAAGTTGCCATCGCTGCTTGGGCAATGCAGCCCTCTCTTCCCCAGCTCTCTTCATGCTCCCTTGCTCGGCCATCAACGGTAGATCTCATATGTGGAGCGATGTTATCGCATGCATCTTTCATACAAGAGAGATAGCCGGCTCGTTTCGTCTCTGCTTCTGCCGCATTCGTCCCCAGTGCATGCGTCCTTTTATTTGCACATAAAACATACAAACAACATGCGGAGCAACGCTTTTGATTTAGACTTATAAGGAAAATGGTGGCTATGGCTAAGATCCACCGAGAGCGAATTGCCATTGCAATAAAAGTAGATATTTCACTCCTCTAGTCTTCTCGTTGGCTATATGTCGGCAGTTGTGTTTTGTCAGCATGAGAAGCATTATTTCTGATGTGTGGTCAGGTTTAGCTACCCTCTCTGTTCTCATTGGCTGTGGTGCTTTAACGAGAGCATAAGCTTTCTTTAAATCCTTTTAATAGAATCTCAGTGGGTTTCAAATAAAGTTAGAATTTACTAACTTATCTCTAGTGTTCAGTGGTTATTCGTTCATGTCAGCTTCGTTGTTTTATTAACATGAACATTTTTCATTCACCTGAAGTCTGGTCAGGTGTAGCTATCCAAAATATAGCTTATCTCGTTTTCTCCTAGTTTTTACTCAATCAGCTATGATGTTTGAAAGAAGGTGACACAGACACACTTATATGTTGATATTTATTTATTTATTTGTTAGTGCAACTTTTAGCCATTTCATCAGTTTTGAATGTTTAATAACAACTGCTGAAGTTTTTCGTTCACCAGAAATAAACTGTTTCAGTTAACAGTGATGTTTGACTTATGGAGTATGCTCCAAAGCTTACTTTCATTGCTCCAAAGTGCGTCGTTTCATGTTCCTTAAGCTGCTCCAAAAGACTGAAGCCCGACTGCACCCCTGAAGTATCACCATTTAACCAAGAGCTCATCTAGTCAGGTAGCATGTTACAAATGATGGTAATTACATTCACTGAATTAGTAGAAAAACAGAAACAGTTTCTGGAATTTCAGAACCTGTACATAATCCCTCTTCACGATTCAGTGAACATAGTCTTACTGTACAGTTTTATCAAAGACTGTTTCACTTGGTCGGTTACCATATTTTATATTATGCGCAAGAAGTACTACCATGTTGTGCACAAGAATGGTTGAAAATAGGAATGGTAACAAATGGTTTGGTATGAACAACTAAAATGGTAAAAAATGTCTGCTGACTGGCTTGATGAAATATTTGTAGAAGTTACAGCACTGCACAGCCCTCATGCTCAACTACAGTTCTCACGAAGACCGAGTAAAACCGAAGGGACACGGACAAGTGCTGTACTTAACTAAACATGCCACCATTACAAACTAGCCTATCTTTCACTACTGTGCACTTATGCTTTATAGCTAGCAAAAAAAAAAAGAAGCTGCCAGACCTGTGTGCAATCTGCAACACAGTCACAAAAAAACCTGGAAGAGCAGCCTTACAGTGCCTTTTTTATACACCTTTTGGGTAACTGCTGCAAGCGTGTTTGAAGGGTACCCACTAAGCTATAAATCATCCTAACTTTTGTGTAGTAGGTCCTTATGCCATCCTTCATCATTCTTCGAAGAAGTGTGCTACCGCTACACACTCGCAAGGAATTTTGTGAAATTTTTCGATGCTGTGGTTAAGAATTATGAAGAATTACGCCTGAACCTTTGGTAATGGGTCGGGGCATTCGACGACCCACTCAGTACACAATTTGCATTATTCGACGCCGGAGTATTCCTTGGCTTTTTTAGAATGCTTTATTACTCACATTAACGCAATTCCTTTCCCGACATCGTCTGCCTAGGGTCAGTTTGCAACGAAGTTTCAAGCACTGGCATGGCTTAGTGGCAGAACACTGAGCTGTCACACAGGGGACCTGGGCTCAAATCTCATCGTGACATAGCTGTTTTTTATTCGCTTAGTTTCTCATTTCCCGCAATAGTGGTTACGGACACCGGCGATTGCGGACAACTACGGCACATGCGACCCTTTTTGTGATCTTCATAACAGTTCTCGCTGTAAAACAAAAATGTGTGAAGGTAGACATAACATTTCAAGACAGGGTATTTTTTTGCTCAAGATTTGGTTTATTTGCAGATTGTCATTCTCAACAAAGCTACAGGGGAGCTTGCAGATAGGAACAGCCCGTGGGCCACTTACGTTGCTCGTGATCAAAATGCCCCCTTATATGGGCAGCGCTTCTGGGACCCCCCGGAGGAAGAGGTAAGCATTGCAGTTGGAAGAATTAATAATAATTTATGAATTGATGCTACTGAATAAATACATAAGTGAACAGCACGTAGAAAGCTATGCGGCATCTTTAAAAAAAGGCGTTAGTTTGGCAGCAACCTTAAATTTTCCGCTGACTATCTAAAATGAACACTTAAATTATACTAGCTTTCGGAAACAATTTCGACATGGTTGTTCATGCCTAAAATAGTCAGAGAAATTGGTGAATAAAGGTAAAGAATCATTAATAACAACATAACATAAGTATACATGAATTTTATTTGTTGGATTGTGTTCTTTTAAAATAGTAATAGACGCTCTTGATACAAAAAATATTTTGTTTGAATGAGTTTTGAAGAAGCTATGTTAAATAATTAGTGGTATAATATAGAGCAGCACATATCTCTGCATGTATATGTTAGTTATAGATTAGCAATATCACATAATTTGCTGAGGTATAAGCCTAACCTATGAAAGATAACTTACAAAGAATAAGTTGTCATTTTGTGGGCAGAGCAGTAACAAAACACATATTTGACATTGCTGTACATTTTTATCCAAGATATTGCGAGGGCACATTATTAATTACGTTACTTTCTTGGTTTTCTGCTTGTTTTTCTGATGCAACTGTTTTACCCTGACCCTTGCTTTACAGCGCTACAAGTTCAAGCATCCCAAGGTTCCACTGCCCAAGAGCCTCCGCATTTATGAATGCCACATTGGCATTGCATCTGAGGACTACTGGGTTGCTAATTATGCAAATTTCAAGGACAATGTTCTTCCTCGAATCAAGCACCAAGGTATGTCTCTAGCCGATTGAAGAGATCCCTGCAACAGCCCTTGTGAAACACACGCAACACACATTGTCAGTTCAAAGTATCACTTGGCAATTTTATCCGGTGATTTTTTTCCAGGTTTCGAACTTGGCAGGTGCAAAGATCTGAATGTTCGCTCTACGTTCTCCCCTTCAGTTGCTGTTGCTTTCCATTCTAGTTTCAATTATGCATGCATTTCAACAAAGTCGGCTTTTTGTGAGCACTTAAACTTGGCTGAGCTTGATGTCACTAGCAGACCACCATGATGATATCACTCCACTTGGTTTAGCTACTGTTTTGGCAAAACAACCTGTTTATTTGCTTTCCACTATTTGCCCCATTTTCTTTGTATTTTTTCTTGTGCAACTGCTGTGTGCATCGGCAGCGTCAGTTTTGTCTTCACAGAGAACCATTAGCTCTTAAACATAGTTGAGGGTTCATTCCTGGAGAATTTGCAGCTCTTCTTCACTATGTTCCAAAAGTGTACACACAAAGCTGGCATGCACGGCAAATCTAATGTCTTGTTGTATGCCGATTCGATTCTCTTGTAGGTTACAATGCGATTCAAATCATGGCCATCATGGAACATGCATATTATGCAAGTTTTGGCTATCAAGTGACGTCATTTTTTGCAGCATCCAGGTAAAATTGACCTTGGCTGTTCTTTTTAATAAGTGTAGTAGACTCTAGTTTCTATGTGTTGTATCTATGCATGTGATTACTTGGATAAGAGCATTTGTGGTGGCATTGTTTCATAATATGCCTCTATTCATGTAACCAAAAAAAAACTATGTTGATGCTGTAAACGAAGTGTTTTATAATAAGTTTAAAAAATGAAGTTCATTAAAAGAAAAATGTATTTTTTTTTAAATCAGGCAAACATCTATTGGCAAAAGAGCATACATATTTTGTAAGAGCTTTTTAATCTTGACATATTACTTAGAAAGTACAAGTGCCTCCTCCAGCCGATATTGATAGTATTTCGATAGCTTTTCTCGCAAACTGTTCATTACGCTCGACGTCCTACGTGTACACGAGTGAGGTTAACTTGTGATTAACCACCTTCATTTTGCCATTTTAAACTGCTTTTTAATACATAAAGCTGGTAGAATATGTTTGCTGAACACTCGTGGTCACGTGAAACCCTTTTACCACTTATTGGTCATGTGCTTGTGGTACTTTTTCATGCTGCAAGTCTCTCGGCTAACTTTTATGCTGCCCATGGCCTCCGCAATTACCTCTGGCAACGGCGCACTGCTGGAGCTACTCTGAGAGGCCCTGTGCTGCCAGTAATGAGCATCTGATCATACATCAACCAAAGAAATCGCCACTTTTCTGCTCAGTACAAACTAGAGTGTATAGGCACATTTCAGTTTAGAAAAGACTATTATAAAAAAATACTATCGTATTTCAGCACTGATATAGATACCGTTGATTAGGTGCACCTGTTAGAGGTCATGGCGACGCCATCATTTGGCAATCACTTGACCACTCATGGTATACAATCTTTCCATTAATGGATCATCTAGATTAAAGTTCTGAGCGTGTGTCTGACCCTGTAACAGAATTATAGCAGGAAGGACTGTTGCAGTCGGTACGGCACTCCAGAAGAGCTGAAAGCGCTTGTGGACCGTGCGCACGAGATGGGAATTTACGTGCTGCTGGACGTGGTGCACAGCCACGCGTCCAAGAATGTCTTGGATGGCCTGAACCAATTCGATGGCACCAACAGCTGCTTCTTCCACGATGGAGGTCGTGGAACGCACCCACTCTGGGACAGCCGGCTCTTCGACTACACACAGTGAGTGCATGTGTTGTTTGAACTTGCTTTGCGGCTAGTCGGCAGTATGTCATCTTGACAATTATTGCACTATTCTTTCAGTAGCGGTCTTTGCTTTTGTGCACTGTTGTTCATATATACTATATGCGGGATCCTTTATGCACAATAAACGGTTGGTAGTGAGCGCTGTTTAGGGGGTTGGGTTGTGAACATGTGTGCAAATAACTTGAAGCAGCGCGAAAAAGCAATGAAAAGGAACAAACACATACAACAGCACATACATATGTACATCACCTACTGGCTAACATTATTTTCTGAACTGTCATTTTTGTGGTTGATTTGGTTCTTCAATGGTGTATGCCTTGCTATTGGTGCATTGCATTACTACAGGGAAAAACAAAGATAGGCACACCTGCCTATAGGGGAGACCCACGCCGAGGGAGGCGCTGCGGAGCGTGGCGCTGTCAGTCAATGCGGGGAGAAAACTCGTTACTCGAGTCTTCGCCCCTCCGCTGTCCCATTCAACCTGCCTTGAAAACGCATTTCTTCGCTCGCGCGCTGCACGTGTTCTGCACGTGTTTTTGGGAGTTTAGCGTCGCGTGCGGTGCGCTCTGTCCGCATTTATTAGGATGCTGCAATTGACGATTTTTTTTCGTAGCAGCAATTTAGTAAAAGGGCAGCGAAGCAAGTTGTAGCAGACGACGCCGTCCTCGTCAGAGCGAAGTGCGTTTCGCAAGTGAAAGACAACGCTGTTTACGACGTTAGAGGTGAATAAAACTTTCTGTACGTTCATTATTATATACTTATTTTATTTGGTTTACTCTGTCTACTATGCACTATGTTTGTTCCTGGATGGATGGGTAAGGCCGCTTCTCGTGCTTTAGGTTAAGCAGTTCTTGCGCTGTGACTGCTATTAGTTGGGATACCTTAATTTACTAGCACCTACCCAAGTTATCGTGCGGTGTATACACAACACTTCAAAAATAAATGGTCTATATGGGGCTTCTTTCTGACCCACAACAATAATTGACAACTATCTCACGTGTCTTTCCTTGCATTATCACCGTTCTCATCGCGGGTACTTTGAGTTCACGAACAGCTTGCGTACCATCATGATGAGCGCCCAGCTTTCAGAGAAACTTTTTTGTGTGTGTCTAATCTGCAGGGGAAGAGCGCATTGCTATAAAGGCATTTTATCTTGGTCACGAATCAAAATTCCACCGTGTTGTTCGGGCTGCCCCTGCACACTCAGTAACCACTAGTTCACTGTATCTGCCAACGGACGTGCAACAACGGCTAATGCATTTTTTTTCTTTTTTTCATAGTTGCCCAAGCTTTTGGCAACCACACACTTCTGTCGGTGCTACGTAGATTTAAAAATATATAACAACACATTACCAATACCACATGTGCACACAGCTTCAACTACTACGTCCCCAACAATATCGAATAATAGTAGCAGCATAAAATATTTATTCACTATTTTTTAACAGTGCTCTAAAGACGGGAGTTGAAAAATCTATACTTTTAAGATGGGGACGTGCATCTCCCAGTAACTCGATAGATTAGAGAAACGGTGACGCTAGAATTAACACACGTAATTTTGAATGTATTGTGCGCGTGCTAATGTTTATGAAAAAAAATTGTTTACATACTTTTTTCGGCGCACTGCTTTAATCCATTTCTGTCGTCTGCTTGTTTCGTACCATCGGTTTGGGAATCGGTAGAATTTCACTGGTGGAGTCGACCTCTTCGTGTTTGCGTGGTTATTGTGACAGTTGACGAGGCAGCGATGTCACCCCCTTTTCTGTTGGGGTGACATCGCGGAACGAGGGACGTTTCACGTGCAGCGCGTGCTTCGCAAATGCGTGGAAGCCAAAGGGAGCGGTAGGGTCGAAAGACTCAATTGTTGTGCGCTTTTTCTGGCAGGGGAAAGGCAAGTGTTGGCGTCGCCAGGCAAACTTGAGCGGGTCTCCCCTATTAGACCCGGGCGCTTCTCTGCCTTTTTCAGGAGGGTGATAGACATTACTGACATGAGCTGTTTTGACTCTACTGTCATAAGCATGTTCCTCTGAAGTAGTTCAATGTTCTCTACCCATGTTTGTTAAAAACAAGTGACTGTAAGTGCACCTTCACAGTAGGGGTAAAGTTTGACAGTAGCAACAGTCAAACTTGACTGTACCGAACTCGACTAAATTGAATTATCCTTTATACTGAACTATTTTTGAACATGACAGTGCTTTAATGTCAATGCACAGGAATATTTACAGATTCATAGAACAAGAACAGCTGGAACATTTTAATATAAGTTATCAGGCTGTACGAGACTCTACGAGAAGTCTGCTGTTTCTCACGGAATGCGGTTTTCTCTCATGCATTGGGAAAGGGAGCAGTGTGGTTACAAAAACCATATCGATACGACATCTTCTTAACTACAACCCAGTCATGGATATAACAGCCACTGTCAACTACAAACAGCGCAAAACTAAGAATTAAAAAAGAAGAAACCTTATGTGTCGCCCTAAACTGCTCTCGATTCGTTGCATTATTTTGAAGCAGTTCCGTGAGGACTATTTGAGCTCCAAAATTTGCATAGAAATACAGAAAATATCTTTGAAGTTTTATATCACAGTATATATGATATATCAAACTAATTCTTGTTTTTAGAGAGTTTGATGTAAGCATGTTTGACTGTATTCTGCTGAACATTAACTATTATGCATACCACATAGTGAAATTTATTACAATGAATTCTCGCACTCAACACCTGGGAAGCCACTCATTCACTTTTTGTTCCACATGCACTATTTTTTGTATGACAACATATTCTTTCTTATCATTGTGCCTCTGCTCATCGTGCCAACATTTCCCCCAATTAGTATCGCCCTGTAAATGTTCCCCACCCACCATTGTTTGATCTTGCAGAATGGAAACGCTGCGCTTCCTGCTCTCCAATTGCTATTGGTACCTACAGGAGTACCAGTTCGATGGCTTCCGCTTTGACGGTGTTACTTCAATGCTGTACCATTCGCACGGCATGGGACATGGCTTTAGTGGGGACTACAACGAGTACTTTGGTTTCAACACGGACACAGAATCGCTTGTCTACCTCATGCTGGCTAACTACATGATTCACAAGTTCTTCCCCAATGCCATCACCATTGCAGAGGTAAAGCATATCTGCAAGGCTTTACTTTCAAGGCGGTTGTAGCTGTGTACCCATTGAGAACTTCACAAAATGTCCTGAAACAGAAAGTAGTTTTACAAAATATGCTTTTAAAAGGACAGTCTGGTTTGCTTCATAGTATCTTTATCGACCCTCAACTACTGCACAATACTGCTTTCTTATATATCTCTATGTCCTAGGTGGTCGAAATTTCTGGAGCCCTTTTCTACAACGTCCCTCATAATCACATAATGGCTTTGAGACATTAAACCCCAGTAATTATTATTATTAGGTATCCATATACCATGTCGAGCTGAATACAGTAGTCTGCAATACTTGCCACTGGGAAGATAGCGACTGTAGATCTGAACCATAAATATGAAGTAACTTGGAAGAATAAGAATCAAGTTTAGTACACTTGGCAAGTATTCTAAGCTCATAATGTCAGTTCATCGTTATTTCTCAAGAGAAAAGTGTGTACAGTTGAACCCCTTTATAAGAGACACTGATGTAGGAGAGAAATGAGTATAAGAGACGCTAGTGTGCCTAAATTGAAATGGGTGTTGATTAGAAAACCCATACATGGTGCCCTGCTTATAAGAGGTATCGCATATAATAGACAAGAATTGCTGTCTGGAGCATGCCTCTTATAAAGGGGTCTAACTGTACATAACAGCTGCAGTGGGTGCTTACCTATGGGCGGGAGCCTGGAGGCTTACAAGAAGGGTTTAGTTTAAATTGAGGATGATGCAGGTGGCCATGGGAAGGAAAAAGTATAGGTGTAACATGAAGAGACAAGAGAGCAGTGTGGGTTTGAGTGTTAATGAGCTCTTAGTCGCACTTTAGAAGAAATGGGAATAGGCTCAGCATGTAGCTAGAAGAGAGGATAACTGCTTGTCATTAAATTAATTAGAATGGCTGCTTAGGAAAGACAAGGATACCAAGGGGAGGTAGAAAGTTAAATGGGCAGGTGAGATTAAAAAGTTCAAAGGTGGGTGACTGGGGGGTAATGTGACTGCAGCAAGCACTGGACCGAGTTCTTTGGGGTCTAGGCACAGTAAGGCTGCTGCTGATGATGATGCTAAGGCTGATGTGTCGCACTGCTGAACGGAGTTGCAGGTTTGGTTCCTAGAGGTAGTGGTCAAATTCCACCAGGGCCAGGACGAAATAACACTTTTTGCACGCATCTTGAGTTATTCAATAAAGAAAGTGGTTAAACGTATTGCTGGTCTTTTCTCTGTGATGTCTTCACAAATTCTTTTTTTTTTCTGGTTATTTCATCTCCAGTAATGTTCATTCTTCTAACTTGCATAATGAATGGCTGCTTACAGGATGTATCTGGCATGCCAGGTTTGTGCCGACCCGTGGACGAAGGAGGCAATGGCTTCGACTTCCGCCTAGGAATGGCGATTCCTGACATGTGGATCAAGGTAGGCCCCTTCGACGACAAATTTTTCTCGTTTGGTGGGTTAATGCGCTCCGAAGCTTTGGAATTGGGTATAGCACAGCTTTGCGCTTGCAGTCATACTGGGTTATCAAGGCGAAAGTCTTAGATGCCTAATCAAACACGAAAATTGACCGCCAGTGTTGGTGCGACGTGCCAACAGCATCAACGGGAGTGATGAAACAAAATAAATGTATGCAATAACCTCACCATTACGTCTCAAATCTCAAAATTTGCGACATCAATGTGATATTTCATAATGTAATGTCACATGTGGATGTCCTCACATAATGTCAACATTTCACATTGCGGCAGTTGCACAGACATAGAAAAACGAGGTTAAGGTGCAGAAAACATTCAGGTGCAGGAGGATTGATGCAATCGACTGAGAAGAAAAAGATGACAACTTTCGTTTTCGAGATTATTGGGCGAATGCATAAGAGACCCTGCAAGTTTATCTGCTGCTTATATGCCGAATGCAAGCGACTGGAATGAATTACCCTGTTGGTGTCACAAATTGTAGCCAAAAAATTAGAAATAAAAGGGGAGAGCGATACTTCTTTGAATTTTAATCTGAATGATGTCTATTCTTTCATATTCTACTGACTTCAGCAGAACAACAAAAATGTTTTGGGGGGTCTGTTGAATTTTTTTTAACTACTTGGAATTCAGTAAGTGTTGATAGATTGATGAATGTTTATTGAACGGTTGTATGAAAATAAAGGCCTCTGTAATTCTGTAGCCTTGCATCAAAATGAGTATCACAAAGATTTGCAATGATTTGGCCAACTTTTTTATACAACTCAAAACAGCTTATGGATATGCAAGAAGTTTTATATCATAAGGAGTGTTACAAAGTTAAATACAAAGCAATCTATGTCTGCCCTTCAATTTTTATTTGAAATTAATGGAGATAGGTCCCATAGATGTAATTATTATTAGGCTTACATTACGAACCTGCTTTCAATGCAGTTGTACATTTTTGCTTTATTTTAGTGCAAGAAGCTTATGAAACTAGTGCATGAATTGAGTTTATCATTATCTCTTTTTCAATTTCTTTAGAGAAAATTTTTCCAGATGGTCAAATTTACCTAGTTATGGTTTTCGATTACACGAAAAGAGTAAAGCCAAGAAAAAAAAGGGGGGGGCGGGGAGGTCTGGAACAATTTTTTGTTGTCAGTAGTATCACCAGGATTGTTTAATGTACAATGAGTGTGGTATTTTTTTAAAACCCTATCCACACACAGCACGTTATCTCAGTTTGCACAGATAAAATGTGGGTCTGTTATCCTTAGAAGAGTGAAACTTTGGGCTAGTTGGTATTGCATGATGAAGAACGTACAGCGCGAACACAAGACGGGAATACTAAAGATGGGACACAGACAAGCGCTGCAGCAGTAGGAGTCAAGAAGCCCGAGGAACTAGAAATATAACTTAGAAGAGTGAAACTTTGGGCTAGTTGGTATTGCATGATGAAGAACGTACAGCGCGAACACAAGACGGGAATACTAAAGATGGGACACAGACAAGCGCTTGTCTGTGTCCCATCTTTAGTATTCCCGTCTTGTGTTCGCGCTGTACGTTCTTCATCTGTTATCCTCTTGCATTACTTCAGAGTGTGGTATTTCTTGAAAACCTTTATCTAAACACAGCTCCTTATCTCATTTTGCACATATAAAATGCCTGTGTTATCCTCTTCCATTACTTCAGAGTGTGGTAGTATTTCTTGAAAACCTTATCTACACACAGTGCCTTATCTCAATTTTCACATGAGAGTCTGTTATTCTCTTGCATTGATGAGTTATGTTGGCACACACACACAGTCTTATCTGTGTGCCACTGCCTTTGGTAGAGTAAACTCAGTAATCAAAAAGAACAAGAATACCTCATGAGTGTCAGTGATGAACAAGCTAGAAGCAGCGCCAGTAAAAATAGAAATCATTTTCCACAGAACTTGCAAGAAAGTGCCCATAAAAATAAAACTTTGCTTCCTGCAGCTTCATTACAATAATGTGGCATAACTGAAACCACGAAAGGGCGTTGCCCATTGGTGTCATCACAAACGGCACAACGCACTGCTGTTGAAAATCAGTTCTGTTTACCTCTTAGAGAATGTAGAACAATCATTTCCAATGCTTTCTGCAGGAAACATGCATTGTCATTACAGCAGGAAATTCAAGCGGAAGGTCGAAAACATACCCGTATGCCAAAGACACTGCGAGGCAAAAAAACGCCACTGTACTGTAATCAAAAACATGTATGCAAAAACACTCTGAGGTTTAATGTAATTTACTGTATCACATCATTTTTTCACAATCTAATTTATCTTTGTTTCATAGCATACTTCACTGGATGCTCTAAGCCTATTATAAGCCTATGTCGTATTTTACTTGCAATTCACTTCATCGTCAACTAATCAACATTTACTCAACACTTTTCGGCCTTACTTGACACCTGTGCTATTAAAAGCACGAAGGTCACCATCATCGGGAGTGTCAAACATCAAAATTGGTGAGGCAGGCTGTGAACAATGTTATTGTTTTTATGTGTTTAAGTAACATCCCTTGAGATTTAGTTTCTTTAGCATGCTTTGCCAAGCAGCTTCTCTAGCACTTACACCACATTCCCCTTTACCTTTGCTTTGTAGACTTGTGTTGCAGGACTGCACATTAAAAATGTTTTTTTTTAATTAGTGGTCTATTTCGATAAAACTTGACGATTTTATGTTACGTGTAAGCGGACTTGAAGTGTGTAGTTTTTAATAAAATATAAAATATCTTATAAGCCTTCTGGGGAGCAAGATTCTTTTACTTGACTGAGAGAAATAAAAGTAAGTCAGAGCATAACAATAATTTGAAATGAAAGCTGTAGGCAGCAGAACAAGAATAGGTGTTTTATACCAATTCGAACAAAATTTGTGGTATTTTGAAAATTCACAGGTGAGCCTGTATTAAGCCGTGATTTGAATCACAAATTTTAGTTTAAACAGGATTAGAACATACTGTATATTCTTGTTCTACTGCGTGCAGTTCTGATCCAAAATATTGCAGTGAGCTTATTTTTAATTCCCTCAGTTTAGGTAAACTCTTGCTTTACGAAATGTTTTATATTTTAAAAACTGCACAATGTACTGAAAAAATGATTGCTTATTGGAATAAGCTCACAAGTGTACTAAAGTTCATTTTCATAAAAATGGTTCAGGAATTGAAAAAAGTTTTATATCGCTTTGTACCCCCTGAAGTTTATAAAATGGTATATGCTACATACTGGCTCGGCAACAAGTACGACCGAGTTTTGCTGACGCCGCCTTCTGATGCTTTCTGGACAGCTCCTGAAGGAGCAGAAGGATGAGGACTGGAACATGGGGAACATTGTGCACACGCTGAGCAATCGCCGGTGGAAGGAGAAGACGGTTGCCTATGCGGAGTCTCACGACCAGGTGCGTGGCCCACTGCGGAGCTTACTTTTCCCCCCCTCCCCCTCTGCCAGGTTTCATTACTCAACTTCAAGTGTTGCACTAGTCTGAATGATAGTAAATGCATGTTCTGCGAACTTTTGTTGAAAGGTACCTGATGGGACCAGAAAAACATGTTTCATTTGACAGTTCTGTTCACCGAGAAATGCATGGAGGGGGGGGGGGGGGGTACGAAATTCAAGCATGAAGTTTTCGTTTACTGCGAGTCTGCTGGTGCTTCTGTTACCACCGTCTCCAGTTTGTGTTATATCGGTGTAATTTAGACTTTATGTCACAGTTAACATTAGGTACCTTTTTGTAAGCAGGCCAGTCATGTAACAGCGAAAAGTATTCATTGCTGAAGCATCGGTGATCTTGTGTTAGCAGAGACATGACTCGGGTCACCTGCACATCATGCTTGATACTTGGCCTGGTGACGTTATGCCGGCACTGCTTTTCTATACTGTTGTGGCCAGGTTTGTCACGTCCTAACACAGGTATCTCAGGAAGTTGTCCATTCTAATCTGTGAAACCAACAATAATTGTCTGTGACACCAATAGACAATTGAGCCAAGGAAAGCATGGGAACATTATTTATTGTCCTAACTGTAGTGTAATGATTTAGGACCTATATTGAGAGGAATTAAAAGTGGCGAAAAAGCCTTCTTTCTGTCGGTGGGATTCAAACACACGGCCTTTAAGTTACACACCGGATGCTCTACCATTTTGTATTGGACGCGCAATTAAAAGGTTGTGCATTCG
The DNA here is from genome assembly GCF_043290135.1 of Rhipicephalus microplus. Classification (NCBI taxonomy): domain Eukaryota; kingdom Metazoa; phylum Arthropoda; class Arachnida; order Ixodida; family Ixodidae; genus Rhipicephalus; species Rhipicephalus microplus. Next base: position 11,091,952 of record NC_134709.1, on the reverse strand, counting down.
GACCTTTCACTGCGGTGGTGTAGTGGCCGTACTCTGCTGCTGACCTGAAGGAAGGTCGCAGGTTCGATGCCAGCCGCGGCAGTCACATTTCAATCGAGGCGATATGTTAGATGCCCATGTACTGTGTGATGTCAGTGCACGTTAAAGAACCTCACCTGCTCGAAATTCCTGGAGACTTAGAAGTGTGGTCAGTTTGGGCTAGTTGGTATGACATGACAGTAGATAAAGCGTCAGAGCAGAACGATGACAAAGGCACAAGGAGGAGACGAGCAAAGACACCGGAGACCTTCACTACGGCATGTCCCATAATCATATAGTGGTTTTGGCACGTAAGATCCCAGATATTATTAATAATATGTATTCTGATTTTACTGATGTAAATGGTGCTTTTTCATCTAATTTATTTCAATTTAGGTCACAATAATTGCACTACAGTTAATTAGACACAATCAGTGAGTGCTCAATGCTTTCCCATTGGCTTAATCAGTTGTGTCTAAAAGTGAAATGAGCTTTGCAAGTGATTCCACTTGTTTCATACTATGCATAATGATTGTTATAAGAAAAATATCTTGCATTCCTGTCGATGTAAACGAGCTGATGCATTATACGTAGATCTATCACATCCCAGCACAATAAATTGTCAAGAGGCCTCCTGTGTTTGGAGCATACATAGTTTTCGAGCAGCAAGAAATAATAGTGCAAACAAAAATTATGAACAAGTGCAATATGAAGGATTGTTCAGTGTGGGACGGTACCACGTGGCCAGGGATTTTTAATGAAATGTTTTTCGTTTCAGTTTCATTGGTGGAAGAAAGTTGTTTCATTTTGGAAGAGAAAAAAAATTTTCCATTACGTTTTTTATTTGTATGTGAAAATTTGAAATGAAAGTAACAATAAAAACTTATTTAATTTTCCCATAATTTAATTATGAACTCTCTGAGCAGGCTGCATGCTTTGCATAATCAGAGTGATCATGATCTCAGAAGCAGCACTTCATCGACCATAAAATCTAATATGCAAGACTGCTATTCTGATAAAACAAACTTCAGCGCTTACAATGCCATCTGCTGGTCCGCCTGACTGGCACACCAAAGTCCACTCGAGTTAATATGAAGAGCTCCAGTTGCAAATTTTCGTTTTTCGCGAAATTTCAACACATCTTAATTTCGAATCCCTGCCTGAGACAAGGGCTAATACTGTCTCCTGAGGTGCGCATCAATGGTCACATTGGTAGTTTTAAATTTCGAGATTGTCCCTTGAACTGAAAGTCGATGAAAAATGCTTTAGTTTCGCTCCGGAACGAAATAAAATATAACATTTCAGTTACACTCTCATTACAGTATGGATACAGCCTTTTTGATTGTTTGTTTTCATTCTATTCTGACGCACTGCCTGCGGCATTAATTTCAGGCTCTTGTCGGGGACAAGACATTGGCCTTCTGGTTGATGGACAAGGAGATGTACACCAATATGTCTGTGCTGACGGAGCTCACTCCCATCATTGACCGCGGCCTCGCCCTGCACAAGATTATCCGCATGATAACTCACGGCCTCGGCGGGGAAGCGTGGCTCAACTTCATTGGTAAAACACTGGTCCTCACTGTTATTATGCCACTTGTCCTGTACTTTTTGTTTAATCATCAAAGGGCTCCTCTTCGAGCCCTTTGGACAATTTTGGTGACACGCAGCAATCTGTGAGGTGCTGTCTAGAGAAGATACACGAATACTAGTGTATCAAGATATCATTGTCTGTCGGTGAAATCTATATGCAATAGCATATAAACTATTACAGCAGGTTTTTGTTCAATGGAAGCTGAAGGGACATGCAGAATATGTTGTAATTAACAGAGGCTCCATTTACTGAGGGGTGAAGTGGGGTTCAATATGCAAGTACGAAATCAATCCTATCAGAGGCAGCTGTTTGTTAGCAGCAGTTCAGAAGAAATCCCTATGTCTGAGAGTGCAATGTAATGGCAAACCAAAAATTGAAAACACATGTTGTGTCCCGAAACCTGCAGCTACATTTTGTATATCTATGAACAAACCCTGAATGTCACATCAAATACAGAATATGTACATAATAAACTAAATTACGGTGCAGAGATCAGAATACATACATACTTTCTTAAGTTAATTTTAAAGTACTTGCATTTGTATTTATAAAAAGGGGCTCCAGATAAAGGCTCCAACTGAAATTTGTTTATGTTGTGACAACACCAGCTCTTTTGCAGAATGTGTACTTGTTTGTTTTTGGTTTTTACTTTGCTCTATACTGTCTTCATTTCTTCCTGCAGTAAATTGTCCCAACTGGACCAGATTTTGTTGAACTCTCAACAGCCAACAATGCCCGCAGCAAAAAAAAAAAAAAAAATTATCAGGAATGCATTTAGCCGCAACCCCACCTTCCTGTTTTCGACTGTTAGGAAAGAGTCTTTATCTTACAGTTAACAGCCATACAAACTAAACATTTTCAGGGAATGAGTTTGGTCATCCCGAGTGGCTGGACTTCCCACGTGTTGGCAACAACGAGAGCTACCACCATGCCCGGAGACAGTGGCACCTCGTAGATGACGACCTGTTGCGCTACAGGTTCCTCAACAACTTCGACCGTGCCCTCAACGAGACCGAGGAGAAGTACCACTGGCTTCCTGCACCACCAGTGAGTGGGTGCTTCAGCTTCAACACCGCGCAGACTTCACATTTGCGAACATCTACACTAAAATACCATATTGATTTGCTTAAAAGCCGCACTTTTCTTTCAAGAGTCTGAGTGGGTGCAGCAGTTGCGTGGGGTCTAAAGTGCTGCCTCTTTTTTTTTTTGATAGAGTGTGTAATCTCCTGTCGTCCTTTATTCCTGCACACACCACAATAAATAGTCCCTTAGCAAAAACATTATCCATTAATTTCAGCTCATTGCTCTCTTCTCCATTCACAACTGCCACTACTGTTTACACTTGGTTTTGCAAACACATTTATGGACCATGCCCCTTGGGTGCCATTATGTTTCTGTTGGTACTTCAGGGCTGTTGGTAATATTCCTGTTGGTCCAGAAGTGTTTGGGATGACACAGCACGCCATGTTAGGCTGAACATTTGCACGCCCATACTTCAGAGCCATGGTAATGCCCCCTGTTCAGCAGGCTTCTTTTATGTCCATATTTTGGGCTGCCATGTTGGGGAAGCACTCTTTGCACTGGTGTATACAGTAGTAGTATGTACGTAGCCATTAGTTTCTGCAACTCTGCCCCCCACAGGCCACCACGACTGTTAGCACTTTGTCTATGCTAAAGAGCCCATATGTGATAAAACATATCACATACAGTGTGAATTGAGTCATATGTGATGTCCTGTTTATTGCAGTAAAGTGCATTTTTGGTTATATCACTACCGCCCACACTCACCAGTGAGTCAAGGGTATGCATAGGAACTGCCTAATTGCTTGTATTGTTCTATGTCATTCTATTTGTAGGCTCCACTTGTAATGTGTGCAGTCAAAAAAAAACTACGTATTCAATATCCCGTTTGTCTCTTGAACTGTTCAGTCGGTACACAATTCGACAATAAACGTTGTTGCTTTGACACGTCTGCTGATCTCCCTACTCGTATAGTGCACATAAAACAAATGCTTCCAATAGGCCTCCTCACTAATTTAAGCAAAGCTTGTTGTGCTCAAGAAGAGAGAGAAGTAGATTCGTATATTATTTTTAATACGTTGTACTTCAAATTAAAACCATATCATAACTCATAGTGCTTTTTTTAGTCCCAGCTGTAAAAATGTTACACTTCTAAGAATATGCATGTTTGAAATAGGACGCTGTTCGTATTTACTTTTATATGAAGGTGTGTCACTTTTACAAGGCATTGTTCATAGCAGCCATCTATACTTCCTGTTTTGTCAGCATTCGAGAGTTGCCGATTTGCTGTTTTGTTATAGGGCTATGTAAGCTGGAAACACGAAGATGACAAGGTGATTGCTTTCGAGAGGGCTGGCGTTCTCTTCGTGCTCAACTTTCATCCTTTCAAGAGTTTCTCGGACTATGAAGTTGGCATTGAGACACCTGGAAAGTATCCTTTTGCTTTGCTGACGACTGACTGCTGAGATAAAAGAGCACGTATATTTGGTCAAGTGCTCTCAGAAACGATGAACGTTAAATGTCTTGGACTTTTTGGTAAATATTTGAAATCAATGAACCTTTGTTTAAAGGAACCAACCACCAATATTTATGGCGTCTGTTTTCTCGAGCGCAACATGAAGCTTACGGTTGGTGTCTAATCATGGAACACTTATGCGGAAAACCAATAAAGCATTTATCTTCGAAATTTTTAGATCTGCAGCAGCTATGAAGTCGTTTACATATGATGCATTCAACAAACAGTGGGCGATGAGCATGAGAGCGGTTCATATTTGTGTGCGGTGGTTTGCTACGCATGTGTGCAAACCACCATATGAACACGTATGCTACGCATACGTGTTCCTCGGCTCAGCATGTCCGAGACCTGGCAAGGTCTCGGACATGCGGAACTGCCTTTCGAGACCGCCAGGTCTCGGAAGGCAGTTCCGAGACCTGGCGTGGCTCTGTGGTGGAATACTTCATCGGCACGCAGAATGCTAGGGTTCGATTCATGCTGGGACAACGTCATTCATTTTTTGCATTCGTCCAGCCAACGCTCCTGATGTCCGCTTTTTCTTTACGATCAAGCATTGAAATTGCCGTGTGTGTTCTCGTCGTTCCTCGGTAGACATAAACTGTCGAACACCTGTTGCACATACCCGCCCCCTGGTGTGTGCCACTGTTTTTTGGAAAGTGTTTGACGACATACGCGACAAGATTGTGACATTATTCATGTCACGACCAGTGAGTCATATTTGTCAAATCATTTTACCCTCCCATAATATTTTGGTTTGCCCCAAGTCAAGGGAGTGATCATGGAAGCACCGGGACGTAAGTGGCTAGACAGACAGACGCACCCTCAAATTGCTTACAGTATGCAAATAAATGCTTCGCATTTAAAAAATCTGCACTGCGGAAAAGCTCCGCTTCAAGGTTAAATGCACTTATTACCCTCATATCGATTCATTATTTTTTGAGTTTGAAAGCTTATATTAGCGTAGTAAATTTTAAAATGTTATCACTTGCATTTTAAAGGTTATCTTTTGCATTCTACTGAAAGTAAAATCCTCTTACTTTTCAATGTTGTTTCCACTTCCTTTAAACCTAAAAAAAATGTCGTTTCCACAGGCCTTATTTTAATAAAAAAAAATATTGTGCAAGTTATTTGGAACGTGATATCGTGCCAATTTTCTTTATAATATGTGATGTGTACTCTTTGAATTCAATATAAAATTATTTGACCAAAATCGCCATTCCCTTTGAACCTAAAATTTGCTATTCGCGCTAGCCTACTCAGCATGCAACTCTGTTTACTTCATAAGCAGCACATAATAGCGGGAATACATTATAATATACAGCTCTAGTATTGTGCTGTAGTTATGGTGCACAAGAAATCAGCAGACTATGTGCAACAAACTGAACGATTTCCTAATCAATCTTGAAGGCTTTTCTACTAGGCTGTGCTATGTAGTTTTTTTTTTTTGTTTTTTTTGCGGCAGTAAACGCGATTTAAAAATATGAATCCCACTCAGATCGCAAAACGCATGCTTGGATCTGTCACGACCTTTTCATTTTCATCAGGATGTAAGCGCACGTTACGGTCAGTTATCAGTCCCCTGAGCACTGTGAAACAACATTATTTGTGCCACGCCATTCCTCGAATGATGTGTAAGAGCGTTCCATGATGGGCAAGAGAATGGGCACTTGCATGTTTATGCCGACAATAAATCGTCACAGCTTGCGAGGGGACGTCACCGAAAAGGCAGAGTCAACTATCATACAGGCAAGGGAAGACGCCTTCCAGCTTCTCTCTGGTGCTCTTCCTTAATGATGTGACCTCAGGTACAAGGTTGTTTTGGACTCTGATGCCGAGGAGTTCGGAGGTCACAAGCGCATTGATCGAGGAGTGGACGTCTTCACATTTGACAAGCCATATGCCGGACGAAGGAACTCCATCAAAGTATGTCATTGGTAGTTTGTGTGGAAGCTTGCATGTACACAGCGACCCGTGGGGTAATTAGGCAAGTAACATTGGCCAAAATACGGAAAAAACAAAAACACACACATTTGGGTAGGCCAGCCATTATAAAAATAACTACGCTCAAATCTCGATATAACAAAGCCGCATATAATGAATACTAACTGATTATAACGAAGTAACTGAAAAATAGCTCTGTCATACAGTGCTGCAAATATGTTTATAGCAAATTTTTGGATATAACAAATTTGCTTTTATGGCAAGTGTGACTTCAATGTAATGAGGTTTGAATGTATACCACAAGGCCACGATTTCAGCAGCAAGGATCACCAAATATTTCAAGACGCTTGAATGACTGAACGGGTGTTGTCCCATTCAGTATTTACCAAGACCCTACCATGCGCACTATGTAGCACGTGCAGGTGACCCCAAGTTTGCTGGGGTTTGAAGTTTACACTTTTAAGAAATGGCACATGTAGTAGCTGTTTTATACGTTGCATAGCTACTCTACAAATTTTAAATGGGTGGCTATGTGCACAAGCTTCATAAAATGTTTGCGCGAATTCCGTGTCCTGTAAACTTTTATTCTGTACTGCACACTTCCAAGTGCCATGTCAAAAGAAAGTGAGTGTGGCGTCCCATATGCCTCCACCAGTGGACCAGACATAACCTTGTACCACTACTCAAACCTCATTATAAAAAAGTTGCATCTTACTGACAAGAATTTGTTATATCCGAAAATTCGAAACACAGCAGCTATTGCAAGACTATTCCTTATTTACTTCGTTATAACCAATGTTTTGGTATATCAAGCTTTGAGTGTATTACTTCTTTTTTATCCTAAAAAATTGTTCACATCAATCGTGTGCTGTAGACATCCTGTACTTTAGTTTTCACTCACAGAAGAAAACAGTGCTATGGAAAGAAACTGAAATCAAATGTAAGAAGCAAAATAAGGTGCTAGAGTTATGACAGCATTCAATGAAAGTGTAATATTTAAGGTGTTCTCTCTTATCATATCAACCGAGGGTTTACTGTCCAAAAGAGTTCGAGCCTTGCGAACATACTACCGAAGAAACGTTTGGATGCACTGACCAACACCATGTTGCATGAGGTTTCTGTCAACCCCTTTAACATGCGGATAATCTGAAGAACATCTAACGTAATGAGTAGCATCTCCCATTGTAGGTAGTTGAGTGCATTGAAGGCTGACCTTATATATAGATTGTATAGCAGCTATTGATACAGTGGTATGAATTCTAATTGTTACTGAATGATAAATGTCATGTGCTACTCTAAACTACCACCCAATTTGTTGCTGTTTATGTGACCTGAACCATGCAACTTCTCTTTGCAGACATACATTCCCAGCAGAGTGGGAATCATCTTTGCACGGGTAGACTGATTGATGCTCACTGGATGCGTGTGGCAAATAGTGCGACATATTGCAACTAGGCTTGCGGACTCATCTGCGCTGCGATCACAATAAATAGTACCTGTGAATAGTGACTTTGTTAATTACTGCTTGTGGCCAAACAGAGAACTGAATCAGTTTAGGCTCAAAAGCCTGGCAATGCTTTTAGTTCATGTTGACAAGCACTTGTAAGTTGGTCGCGAGTTATTCTGAATAAAATAGTCTTTCTATCTAATGCGATGTTTTAGCACAAACTTGAAAGGGGTCGTGAAACGATAATGAAGCTGCCCAATTACAATTTTTCCTATTTCAATAAGGACTAGACATGCCGATTTCGAAATATTTCAGCGCAACATTCTATCTATAACGATTCCCATTTGAAATCTGTTTTCTCAAGCTCCTCAACTACCATGCAGCCCTACCGGCTACAATAAGCTCTAACATGCAATGTCAGTTTTATCGACAGACTTTTTATGAAGTAATGTGGGCTGTTCTACAGTTGAGGGGAACATGAGCGGCAAATCGAGATTGTACTTTCATTGCTATTAAAAGAACCCAAATGATAAAACAAATTGAGGAAAAGTATCAATTCGATGGCCAAGATTCCAAATACATGAAGTTGAATATTTTCAGAAAACGTTTCAAGATTACTCTAAGAGAATATTTATTGAGATGAGACACACCGAGTTTGTGTACATTTGTGTCAATATTTGAAATATGCGATCATTTTTTGGAGGGGAGCCATAGTTTGCCTAAAGTGAGAGAATTGCAAAGTAATTGAGCACATGAGAATGACCAATGGATAGTCCAAGCCCATTTGAACATTTGCCAGTCCACGTCAAGCTGGGATTTCAGTCCAGTTGTTCAACATACTATCCTTGCTGCTTTTCTCTCCCTCAGCATACAACTTTTGTTCAAATAGGGTTAACACACTCAATTTAGGCTAACCATAGCTCCCCAAACGTCACCCGAAATTTGGAAACTACATATTGTAGTAAAAAGAAATTACATTGTTGAAACAGGCACATCCGCTTGTATATGTTACTTCTTGCCCTGCATGTCTGATAGGTTTGGGTGTACTGCAATGTATGAAAATGAAAACCAGGACATTGTGCAGCAGCTGGCAGTATGAAATAAACTTTTATGAATGAAAAGTAAATACAGTTACATTAAAACGACACACTCTCACGCCTGAAAGCCACACAGTCCATGGCAGGCACAGTGATGATGTTGGGTAAACTCATTCGGCACAGCAGAGACACAATCATACAACTTCCATGCTTTGGTTACTGTCGTTGAGCACAGGGGCCTTGAGAAGAGGGCCTATGCTATCTTCAGACGCTGTGGTTGGCATCTGGTTGAAGTCCACATTGGAAGAGCAGGGAGGGATGTTCTCAACGCCAGGGTTGTCGTCCCAGTCGATCTTGAACCGGGTCACACGTGGGTTGGTCGCCAAAATGTTCCGCTGCAGCTGCAGCACAAAAACAGCAGTGCAACACTGTACCACGCTCGCAGCGCATGTGCTTCTGAATACTAACAAAAGAATGAGTTTCTTTTTCGAGGAAGTGTTAGACATGAACTGAATAAACAAGTAGGCCAGGGAAAGCACACAAGATGTTGCATTCAACTGTAGTAAACTAGCTGAGAATTATGTTGAAATGAACTGAAGAGGATGAAAAGTTACCCATTCTGTCGCTAGGATCTGCACCCACAAACTTTGAATTGCCATGTCGAATACTCTACCAACTGAGGTACGCGAGAAGCCACGTCTCTGTCCACTTCGTTGAGCATTTCTGTGCATGTAATCTCTGCGAGTTTTCCCTAGCCCGATTGTTCCATTGATATGGTCCTGAATATTGATGGTGCGTCAAAAGGAATCGCTGGAATCTTGCCAAAAATAACACCACATACTTTTAACGAAGAACTGCCACAGCAGTTCTTTGAAGAAACGAAGATTTGTGATGAATACCGAGTAGACAAAAGTTAACAGTGAGCGTGGCATCTACGTGTTTGTTCTGCCCACAGGAGAACTTTTGCTCTCACCCATGTAAGACTGTATGCTATTGCTTTTTTAACATTTTTTTTTATTTGTACCAATCAAGTGGAAAGGGGTAGCCGTCGCCAAGTAACGGTGACAAAAACTCCTTCGTTTTTCTATTTCAATAAAAAAAAATGAAGGAAAAAAGAGTAAACTTAAAGGCCCGTTTTTCTTTGTTAGAAAACAATATTGATGAGAACTGACTTAATTGTGCCAAGTATAGGGGATATTACTAGAAGTAATGGCTGCCATCGTAGTCTTCTTCAGTTCCACTAAAGCGATAGCAAGCACTGCAACAAGTCCCAAATGTGTAGCATCGTGCACATAGAGCATTTTCAGAAAGACGAGCTTCTCTGTGGACATAACACAAAAGCACGAGCGACACAAGCACACCGGCTAGCTGTGCAGCTTACCTTGTCGAACTGAGGGGTTGACGGTGGGTTCTCCTTGAGCTCGGGATCTGTGTACTCATTGTTGACGTAGTAGCCAACGCGGATGAACTCCCTGTTTCGATAAGAGCATGTGAGCAGCACGACCGTGACGCCAACAGCATCTTGCACCGGGATCTTGTTCGGATCTGGTGGATCGGCCTGCAAGGTATGGTGCCATCAATTATGCCATGAAATAACCTAATGTGACAGTGCCTAGCTAAAAGTTTCAGGGACGGCTCTATGGGCGTAATCCCCCCAGGGCTGTGTTTATTAGGCGTGGCCCCTCAAAAATGCACGGCTGAGGCTGTAACATTAGTGACAGCATTTCTCTGTGGCTAGGCAAGAAAAAAAGGGGGGGGGGGGAGGGGGCAACCAGTGTTAGTGCCATAGCATTTACTTGTCAACAGCTACAAGTGTATTTTTCAGAAGAGTTAACTGCCTTTCAAGGTAACTTTGTGTTATATAGATCGCCATAGAGAAACGGTAGGTTAACGGTAGACTAACTCTAGCGCATTCTCTTGGGAGGCGTAAAACACTTCAGAGCCAATCGAACGCGGCTACTAACATACCAACAGCAAGAAGAAAGAAAACTGCTCGGACGAGCACAAACTTGCCTGAAACACGAACATATGCCTGCCCTCTGGTACGGGCCCCACATAGACAGTGTCGAGTATCTGGTCGTAATCCTCGCTCTCAGCTGAGCCCACGTAGATGATTCTCCACTCCAGATCTGAAAGTAGGCGTTGCGACAAATATGTGAGACCACGCGCAAAAATAGGTACGCCATCAAAAGCTCGCGAAAGTTGTTCAACACACGAGACAGTACGCGCAGCCTGGATGAAACCTAAAGCGTCGGAAGCAAGTCTACAGACAGTGAATATTGCAAGCGAAACCAATCTCGGTGATGGTGCAGAATGTAGCTGGCATCCTCATGCTCACCTTCTTTGAGGTCTTCTATGCACTCGAATGTTATTTCAAACTGGAAAGGGTTGAAGAACAGGGACGGGTTGTCTAGCACCACAACGTTGCAAACGTGGACTTTTGCCATGGTGAAAGTACCTGCTCGGGCGAAACGGAAGAGCACACTTGAAGGAACGCAGCGAGAATATCGGTTTCAGACAGTTTACAAACTGCTGAGCAACCGTTCGTGCTGTTCAACGAGCAGGGGCTCTAGATTTCACTGCCAACAGCGCATTCGAACGCACTATCTCGGGTCTTGAGTCTCCTGGGGTATCTACGCAACTCCCCCTCTTGTGCGTTGGTACATGCCTACTACAAGGGTTGTACAGTGCGAAATGATGCTACTAATTCTTACGCGTCCGTAAATCAAGGCCTTTTTCGCAAGCTGTGTACGCCGCGTAGCACAACAACCCCTTGAAGACGATGCCCGAACATTTGGCGGGAACTAGACAGCACCACAGCACAAGGAAATTGCCAGTGCAGTTTCTTCAAGCATAAATATTTACACTTTGATAATAAACATTGTTTCATTTTATTATTTTTATTTACAGTTATATTTTATTGTTTATTATTTTTAAGTTTCTTTTATTAGGCGGACGTGTGCGGGGCAGTTGTGAGCGGCTGGTGACTGTTCGCAAAAGCTGCAGGGGGGTGGGTGTGAAGTTATGCGAAGTGCGAAAAAACGGTCTGTTATGAGCTAACCGAACCGTCGCAGTCGACAAGTCACAGCTGGTAATGGGCGAAACGTCATCCGAATGACATTGCTACTACCAAAAATCGACTGACACGCCTGGGAACCCTCCTCGCTAGCTGATTTGCCTCGTAACATGGACGGCAAGCAAGTGTGGCAGGTAAAGTACGCTTCTCTGTTTGTCAGTAACTTTGAGTGTCCTAGTAGACATTCAAGCGTTTATCTGCTGCGAACATCTTATACACGTATCATCCGCTGAACAGCGGCTACGGGCGTTACAACTGGCCGGTCCTACTTCCCGAGGCCGAAAGGGAGTGTCTATAAACAGTGACGTCCGAACGTCAATGCCCAAGGCGTCCTGTAATTGAGCGCACAAGCGCGGTGACGTAATGCATTGAGAGCCGCGTTTGTTGCGGGTTCAGCGACTTTGAATACATCTTGTAGTCATCGGGATGTTTAAGCTCAGTGGAATACTGTACTCGATGCTACAGTTGTCGTAGCCCCGAGTAAAAAGAAACCGTCGAGGCACCTTCTGCAAAAGTTTCGCGTCAAAGTTTCATTTGCTGACGCTGCCGACACGCGTATCACGTGTTTGATTACACGAGCGAGCAGTACATGCTGCCGCTGATTGGAAAGCAGTCACAGTGAAATCAGTGCTTACTGAAACCAATGCTACTGACAATAATTGTCCACCTGTTGCTTTAGTTTCTCCGTGATTTAGTTTATCCGCTCTTCTAGTTTCTCCGATTAATGAAGCTGAGCTTGCCGCCATAGCACAGTTCACGCATGTACTTGCTATACCCGACATCTTAATCCTATATTTTTCTTCACAGGCCAAAGCGCTGTATGACTTTGAAGCGCAGGCACCTGGTGAAATTAGTATTTGGGCAGATGAAACAGTCACCGTCATTAACAAGGTGAGTCGGGCTTTGCTGTCAGTATGTTGATGCTAGCATTTGTTTGGGACTGGTACTGTTCTTCTCTTTGTGTTGTGAAGACGGTATGGTTTAGCATCACATTTGCACAAAAGCCGTGCCGACTATGTCAGTGTAATGTGGGCGATAGCATGGTTACTAAGCAGTGTGAATGCATTGCTGTAATATAGTAAGCTTTCAGAAATAGTATGATGGAGCAGTGATTCTCTATAGTTGTATTATTGGATGGTAATCGTAACATTTCAATTTTGTTGGTGGCTTTCACATGACGTTACTAAGGTAGCTTCTAAACATACTGGAACTACGATCTGGTAGCTATCATAGTCAACACAGCTTATTTACTGCTGTGGGAAGTTTGTTTCAGTGATAGGATAAAGACGGAACATATGCACAATGCACTTACAACATTCACGTAACAGGGAAGAAAACACCGCATAATTCTAACAGGACACAAGATGAAGAAGGGACGATGAGAGCCCTGTGCCTTTTTTTGTTTGTTTTGTGTCCTGTCACCCTTTTGCCTTGTTTTTTAGTTGTTAAAAGCATGAACCAACTAGACCAAGCCTCAGCCCTAATAAACATTCACGTGTCGTTGCAAACACGGCTTCCTGCGATTCTGGTACTACAACATGGCAGCGTCAATGTGATCAAGGCTAGCCATCTGTGCTTTATCTTACGGTAGTACACCTACACACTTCTAAATGCTTTAGAGAGTACTTCATTATTGAGCAAGAAATGTGCCCTCTCGCTCAACAGGAACTCGCAACTGTAGTTCTTCAGTGTCTTACATAGTGCGAACACCAACGCTTTCAAATCCCCAGATCAGAAATTCACAAAAAGTGTAATGTACAGTTCCCATAATGTGACAGTCAAAAGTGAAGATGCTGAAGTAGAAGTAGAAACAAGTTATAAACATGACATAAATCGAGAGTTTAAAAAGCTCGCCTTTGTAAGAAATCAACAATTACCCAGAAGATGCCTGAAATAATTAAAAGTGGCTGCCAGTGTGTGCCTTGTGAAGTTGTTGGCATGCCTTGCCATGCAAAAAGCTGGTTTCTGCACTGACCCATCCTGATCTTTGCCTTTCCATTCAGGCTAGTTCGGATGCTCTCCCCTTGTGTACAGTGTCTAATCTTCACTTGTTTGCCCTGTTTTTACCGCTCACTTCTGCAAACAGACAAGTACTGTTGACTGGGCGAGTTGTTGCATGATAAAATGATATTGCTTTAGCGCACAGCTCAGTTTGAGCGGGAAGAAAAGATGCTATGCATTAAAGAAAGGTAAAAAAAACAGATGCGCTCACTCTGTCGTCTGTTTTTTTTCCCCTTTTCTACTGCATAGCATCTTTTCGTCACACTCAAACTGAGCTGCGCTAAGGCAATATTATTCTGTAAACCTCTCTTGGCTTTTTGCCCTATGTTGGCAAGCCAAGTGGACTGCTTTTTACTATTTGTTCTCAAAGATTAAGAGCAGCAGTTAGGCCGCAAACTCTTTTCTTTGTTTTTCAGAATGTTGGTGAAGGCTGGTGCGAGGGTGTTAACAGCAGAGGCGAAACTGGGTTGTTTCCCGAGGACTACGTGGAGGCAAGTGTAACCTTGAAATAAATGTGACAAGGTAGTTCGTCACCTTGGTAGTGGAAGTTTCCGCTATATTTCGGGTTACCCTAAGCAAATAGCTTCCCCCCAATTGCAGTGTCCCTTAATACTGAACATATTTCAATTCTTAATTGAATGATCTTTCCTTTGAGACACTTGACCTTGCCGTACTTTGTCTTGATCGCTAGTTTAGTTGGGTTGTGTGTGTGCACTGATATTTGCATTGTTATTCTTTTTCTTATTTTATGCTGTTTACATGCAGTATCAATACCGATTTAAGCATTTTTATGCCTGTTCTAGACATGTTGACCAATCGGATGTACCTTAGTAGAGGAAATGTTCTCTCACAGTGACTGCAGTGCACAGCCATGCAATTGCTGTGCTGATTTAGCTGGGGCAAGTGGGCAGTGGCATCCTGCCAGTAGGCCGGAACGTGAGCGCTACTTACATGGCACATTTAAGGTCATGCATCTGAGTGTACACTAGTATCAACATGATAGTTTAACAGAATCGTGTAATCAGATATGCTGATTTCACCGACAAGAATGCCAAACTGCACCATGTTGCCCTGAATTACCTGGATCATCATCCTCATCCATGAAGGCTCATTCATACCAGCCCAGCAACTAGTACTGGTTGCATGACTCTTTATGACTGGAGACTGAAAGGCATGTAAACGCGACTGATGTTCGTACCTGCAAGTGCTCTATACTTGCTGCGACGCTGAAGACACATTCGTTGCTATGTGAAATAAGCTAGTGTCCTGTTCGTGTGCATCTGGTTGGCCTAGGCATTTCGTACTGCAGTTGCACAACTGAAAAATTAAGCTGCAAACAACTGAGCCAAAGCAGTGGCTTTGCGACCGAAGCGGTAATTTGTGACTAACTTGGTCGCTCGACCAGTTCTAGTTGCAGATGGGAACGAGGCTTGACACTTGTTTGCACTACCTGAGGCACTTGAGTACACTGCTGCAGTTCAGACGGTTCTGAAACCTGCCACGAACCAAGCGATGCCGTGTCTTGTTTGGAAACAAGATAGTGACATATCTAGCCAATATTTCATTGTTCTCCTGTGCTGGTTCCTAATAATTTTACTGCAGGAACAAATGGCTGAGTGCAAATACAGTCACAAATTACCGAAGCGGTAATTTGTGACTAACTTGGTCGCTCGACCAGTTCTAGTTGCAGATGGGAACGAGGCTTGACACTTATTTGCACTACCTGAGGCACTTGAGTACACTGCTGCAGTTCAGACGGTTCTGAAACCTGCCACAAACCAAGCGATGCCGTGTCTTGTTTGGAAACAGGATAGTGACATATCTGGCCAATATTTCATTGTTCTCCTGTGCTGGTTCCTAATAATTTTACTGCAGGAACAAATGGCTGAGTGCAAATACAATCAAAAGGCATGTAGACGTAGAATCTGTAGTTCTGTATGTCTCATGGCTGTGTACCATTTCTTCAGTTGCTACTACCAAAGTAATCTTGGTTGATTATTGCATCTCGGTGGACCTCAGATCCTCCCAGCCGGCCCTCCTCCTCCATCAGTGCCACCACCACCTCTGCCGCCCAAGTACGAGACAGGCCAGTCAGCTGTGTCCACCACTGCGACCACGACGCCATCGTCTGTGCAGTATGATAATGGCGATGACTGGGATGATGACTGGGACGACGATGACTCAAATCAGGGAGCACAGGTATTGTATTCTTATCGATCATCAAGCAGGGACCTTTGTTTATGACTATAGTAACTTAGCGGAATAGTAGTTTCCACGGGCGCTTTGTTCTTTGCCCCGTTGGTAATCCACATGCAGTGACTTCGAGTGTTTTTACTGATGTAAAATTTTTAATTGTTTTGAAGGCTGACAACATCACAACTAGCCGCTCTGACATTTGAAGTCACCAGAAATGACACTGTAGCATGACATGTCAGTGTTGTCAGTTGGTGAGCCATGGGAGTATAGATATTACTGTAAAAATACCGTAATTACTCGCGTATTGAGCGCACTTTTTTTCTAGAAAAATTGGAGCAAAGTTGGGGGGTGCGTTTTTTACACGGGGAAAATTCTATAAAAACTTTTTTTGGGATGAGCGAGAAATGCGGTAATGCAAAAAAAGTTCTGTTCCTTAGCCTTTCAGAGTTGACATACGCGTACACTGCTTTGAAACAGCTTCTTTGTTGCACTTACCTCATCTTCGATGGTTGATGACGCTATCTTCTGCAAGGTGCCGCATGCCATATTCTTTCTGTGCTCGACGCATCTCCAGTCAGTTTTATTATCTATGCGCCCACAGCACGGTTTATGAAAGGTGCGAGAGACCAAGCCGATGTGGCCAATGGGGTTTGGCGTATCAAATAATGGAAAAGATCCAATGGACAGGTAGATGCCACGTGTCAGTACTGTAGCAGATGTATGTAGGCGGTTCGTTTAATATTTAATACATGGGAGGGGAAAAAAAACAAATTTTCACCACTGAAGTTGGGGTGCGTTTATTATCAGAGCGCATTCATCATGCGATTAAATATGGTAAAATATTTTATGAACTGAGCTTTTGTATACTGAGCTTCAACTTTGAGCAGGGCCGTCTCCGTATACAGGAGATTTGTATGGAAGAGTAAACTGTCCTTCGAAAATTCGTGTCGTACCCCTTCGAGCTCGAGGACATAGCTTGAATTCGTGAAGGAGGAACAAAATGTGAAATGACCCATGGCATATAAAGTCCCTGAGTGTTAGTATTTATGCATTGGGTGCTATTTTACTGCTGTGTTTCAGGACATGCATCAGCCTCCGCAGCTGTCTGGGCCGTGCAATTATGGCTTGTTCCCACCCAACCGCTCGTCTATACAAGAGGCTGGCAGCAAAGGAGACGCCACATCCAAGGGTGGAACAGTAAAACGTTTTAATCGGTCAGTGTGCCTTTTTAGATCCTGGATTGAAAATTTTTTAGAGGAATTGTGTTATAGTTTTCTCCTGTTGCTTCTGCATTTTCAGTTTGATTCCAGTGGCATAACCAGGGGGAGGGGTTAGGGCAGGCCAACTTTCTTCCCACCTCTCGAATTTTTTTCAATTTTGCATGTGTGTGTAAAAGAACTCCCATACAAACGCATGCACAAGCATACATAATGAATGGCTGAACCCCTCCTCCAAAAAAAATTCCTGGCTGCGATACTTTGACAATTATTAGTGGTACGGCCTCAATGAACACGTTTTTACATTAAATTTTTTGTCGTGGCAGTATCCAGCTGCGAATTATGTGCCCTAACATAGTGTTCCACACTCATCGCCATGGCTACTAGCGGCACTGGCTAACACTCACAGGTTTAAATACATTCAGACCCACTTATCACAGTACTAAAGTGTCGCGAAAATTTCGTTGTCAAGACCGGTAATTGCAATAAATGAGGTGCACAAAAAAATCGTCAGAATAGGGGAATGGCAGATGGTTGCCGGAAAACTAATATCGGATGAGGTGTGCCAACAGACATCACTGGTAAGGATGACAAACCTGCTGATATTCCGGACATGTTTGGAAATTTGGATGCTTTGACTAGAGCGCCACAAAGAGCCAGTGTATGACGTCTGAAGTTTTGGACACAGAAACTTTTTGCAAGTCTACATTTTGCTCAAATTGCATGCCTCGAAATATATTAACTGAAGTTACTGCAGCGCTTGGGGCATAACGTACTTCAAGTCAACTTTCCACAGTACCACAACACCATGTGGTGAAGCATACCGAGAATCCAAAGGGGTGCAGGGGGATGTTTGGGTTGTGAACGGGGGTAAAGTAGTTCCAATTTCTCGTTATTCTATCTTCACAGATTTTGCATTCCAGTACATTTCGGCAGACTCCGGGCAGCCAGAATTCATCGTTATAGCCAATAGTGCAGCATGCGGGCATTGCTGTAGGTGAATTATTTCACTACAGAAAACATGCAAGAGTTGATAGTGAGGCAGCTTTTTATTGTTACAACAGTGTTACCCCCAGTGATACAGTGTTAAAACTGGTATTGTACATGGGTTTGATTGTAGATGTCGCATAAAGTGGATGGGGTGTGACCACCACTGTAGCTCAGTTGGTAGAGCATTGGACGCATTATTCGAAGGTCACAGGTTTGGTACTCGCTAACAACTAGTTATCTTTACGCCCACTTTGCTTTCTTCACAGTTGCATCATAATTGCATCTCCTATACTTTCCTTGGCCTTCTTGTCTATTAGTTCCACTCGATAAGCATCCACAACAAACATCAATACCAGCTGTACTCCTAAGCCGTGGAGCTAAGGTCGGATATGTAGTTTTTTTCTCAATTACTACCCTACTCTGGGAATGGTCGTTTGGCCAACAGGCTGTCAATTATGCTCACTGCCTGGCTTCTGCTCTCTATTCTGAATATTTATGCCTTGCTGTTTTGTTGTGTGGCAGATGAACCAAGGAGGTCTAGTTATCTGTCATCCTGAGTTGATATTTACGCTTATTGCAGGTTTTCAAATTTTGTTAAATCCGGTGGGGAATCGTGGCTTCTAGGACTGATCAAGCCTGTTGTGCCAAGTGACGAGCAAATCCACATTGTGGCAAGTACTTGTTGTTCTCTGAGACGGAAGTGAAAGATGGAACAGAATTTATTTTTTCATTATTTTAGGTGCCAATGCTTTTATATTGTTATGATATTTTGCTTTTGTGCAGGTCTAGTAATTTAGTTTGGTTACTTGTTTAGTACATGATGCAACATCTCTGATTGTGACGATGTCTTATGTAAACACTGGCATTGCAAACTGTGCTTTTCTATTCCTCCTTTGGTTGCCCGTTACGATAGCTCAGTGCACGTCGGTTGAATGCAAAACCATTTTGTGCATCAAGTGGAGTGTGCTAATGGAAGTAATGTATGAGGTCAAAATTAATCTTCCTCCCCACCCCACTGTGGCCTTTCCCATAACAGACATGCAAAAGGCTACAAACACCTAACCCACAATAATTTAGTCTGGCATGACATGTTAGTCTCTGGTTTCGTCTACAAATGTGATCTAACATGACAGCGTGTTTTGCGAATGAAATGTAACTTGTCAGCTGCTGTCGCACTCGTTGCACCACAACAGGCACATCATATCTTTTTTCTTGAGGGAGAGGGCTTGTGGGTAATTAAAGTTATTAAATGTTTGTATTTGTTTTCCTGCTGGATTAAAGTTATTAAATGTTTGTATTTGTTTTCCTGCTGGTACACTGGCTTGTCAGATTGTGTTATTTGTGTGTTCACTGTGATGTGTGATAAAAGGGAGAAAACTTGAGATCACAGGTGCTCTCTTCCAAAAGTTTCAATTTATGGTGATTATGCGAAGTTAAACTCCACATATCAATCATCAAGCACAAGTTTCGATTTCGGTGATATTGTTCTGACAAAAATACCTTTGTCTGCATAGATAGTGCTGACAATCAACTGTAGAAGAACATCATTAAATGAGCATGGGCGTAGCAAATACTTAGATTTAGCAAATTAAATAGGAAGTATGGTTGGGTACAGCTCATTTCAGTAACTGTAAGAAACGAAACTTTCGAACGAAGAAACCAAAAATGCTAGAATCGCCGTGATATTGGCTGTGATAAAGAAATACATGAATTGCTTGAGTTTCAACAATCAAAAGGGTATAAAAAGCAAAAGAAACGTTGAATGACCTAAATAGTCTTTTCTACCACACTTCTCTCTTCATTGTTTGAAGAATTTGTGGGAATTTCAGTAATTCACCTAGTTATGAGACTTGCAGTACATAATTCAGGCAGGAATGCCTGAGGCCCGTGTGCCTAGATTTAGGTGCACATTAAAGAACACCAGCTGGTCGAAATCTTCGGAGCCTCTCATAATCGTATGGTGGTTTTAGAATGTTCAACCCCAACAATTGTTATATTTGTTAGAGCCGATTCTCTACTGTTCCAACCAACATCAGATACAACAAACTAATTTATGGTCCCAGTGCTCTTTTATAACCAGGTTCACCTGCACTACGCCCCGCCGCGGTGGTCTAGTGTCTAAGGTACTCGGCTGCTAACCCGGAGGTCACGGTATCGAATCCCGGCTGTGGCGGCTGCATTTCTGATGGAGGCGGAAATGTTGTAGGCCCGTGTGCTCGGATTCGGGTGCACGTTAAAGAACCCCAAGTGGTCGAAATTTTCAAAGCCCTCCACTACGGTGTCACTCATAATCAAATAGTGGTTTTGGGACGTTAAACCCCAAATATCATCATCACCTGCACCACATTCAATGCCCCATCCAGCTATCATGAAAAAGCTGTGCAAGTCAGTGTATGCTATATGTGACAGACCCCGTGGCTTTCCTCCTTCAATAGGAGTGTGACGGAACGATCAGCTGGGCCTGCACCATGGACCCGTATTACTGCGAAGTGTCCTCTCCGAAGAAAGAGAGCAAGTTCAAGGGGTTCAAGAATTACATCGCCTACCAGCTGAAGCCAACGGTGAGCCTGTTCACCCCTCGCTGCATGGGCAAACGCATCTCAGAGCAAGATATGCTGCGGAAAAGTTACGCCGAGCTTGGGGCACGGGCTGTTGTGCTTTTGACATCAAGCATTAATAAGGCAGAACTTTTTATCTTGGAAATTAGATATACAGTAGTCTCTCATTAAACGGAAGCCGAAAGGACCTGGAAAACGTTTTATTTAACAGAAGTTCCATTTACTGAGAAATGAACAGGTCTGCAGTATACAGGGATAAAACTAATCATATCAGAAGCAGTTGTTCCATTTCAGCACAAGTTGTGTTTAGCAGATATCACCTTACTGAGAGTCTACTTCAAAAACAAATGAACGTACACCTTTCTTCCGAAAGGTTTGGCAGAAAAGGCTCTATCACGTTGCACAGTCGTGTTTGGAAGAAGTCCAGTGGTTTTTTTTTTTTTTTTTTTTCACTATTGAGCAGGAAAAAGAACAGATCTTATGGTTGGTTTTGCTGCCACTGAAAATGTATGAACTTTTCAGGCTCCAGGAAAACTTTCTTTACGACCGACTCTCCCAGGGTGTCCTGCTTGGCTTAAGTGCTGCGGTTTTGAACAGTGTGGCAAATTGCATGGGAACTTGTTCTAAGATTTCCACTGCCAGAAAATGAAGGGGTGAACTGTTGACTCTCACTGGCACGTTTTTAAAGCAGCGGCTACTCTGTTCATATGGAGATAGTAGCAACGAATTTCTTTGTGGAAATCGTTCATGAGCCCTTCTAGCGATCGTTGATTCAGTTGTTCTCAGACATAAAGCAAGTGTTACTTGATAAAGAAAAAAAAATTGCGTGGCTTATCATCAAAGGGACTGTAATTGAATTAACTTAACCCACTTGCAGCAAACACAATGAATAATCCTGTGGAAGTGGAAAGTTCATGTTGAATCTGGGTGATGCTTACCTGTGATGTTGCT
Organism: Rhipicephalus microplus; assembly: GCF_043290135.1. Lineage (NCBI taxonomy): Eukaryota > Metazoa > Arthropoda > Arachnida > Ixodida > Ixodidae > Rhipicephalus > Rhipicephalus microplus. Next base: position 11,070,390 of record NC_134709.1, on the reverse strand, counting down.
GCAGCTGTGTTTTAATGGGCGGCCCATTTTGTCATGTGAGCAGTTCAACGACGTGCCGGTCAGCCGCCGCTACAAGCACTTTGACTGGCTTCATGAGCGGTTGCAGGAGAAGTTCTCCCTTATTCCAGTGCCCCCACTGCCGGATAAGCAGATTTCAGGTTAGCCACTCATGAGACCTGATGTATTTATTTATTTTTATAAACAATGCTGTCAACTTTCTTGCTAAGTCTGTTGCAAAGAGAAAAATGAATATGTATTAATCTGTATTATTCATGAATGCTAAATACACCAACATCAAAATAATGTAATAAGTACTAAAGGTTTGTGAATATTTGAGCCTTCGAATGTAATAGTGTTTGCTATTCTGTTTGATTCAAACTGTAATTTTGCCATTCGAGGTATTTGAACCTCCAGAGAATAGATATAATAACTGAAAACAAATATAGTGACGATCAATCAGCGTGCTTGGTCTTGCAATTTGAATTTTAGGTGTGCGAAACTGGTGTGCCAGTTTCACTAGAGCTCCGTGCTCCAATGTGCTCAATGCTCCGATGAGCCAGCGAGAGATGCTTTTCATTGCTTGCGACGAAGCACATTGTAGCTTCTTCGCTTTTTCATGTCCACTGGCACGATGTTTTTGCCGGTGAAGTTGAATTTTTCTCGTACATTGTGGCCAAGGTGCCTCACATTTCAAGATACGTCATGCTTGACTGCAAGTACAAGAAGTCGTCCCACGATAGTCTTGGTCAAAACATACGAAGTGATGATAAGGGGAACCTCTAACTGCAAGTCGGAGAGGTGCATCTGTGATGTTCGAGACTGGCGCAGCACACTAGCGTTATCTGAGGATTGAGCTTCTGCTTGCAGCTGCCAAGCTGAAGCGTAATTATTTCCTAAATGATCGTCGACCCATGAACATAGAACAAGTGTGAACGCATCGCTAAGTAGAGTGAATTACGACAGCAACGCGCGAGCAGTACACCACGCTTTCTAGAAGCAAAGATTGGACCAATGGCAAGCTGTGCTTTAGCAGCTTGATGGATGCAGCCAATTGAAAGCCTCGAAATTAACGGCAAACATTTGTTTTTTGCTCGCTTGTTTTTGAGCGAAGGGCCTGGTTAAAGCTGGAAATTTGAATACAGGGAAATGTTCTTTCTGACTAGCACACAATTGCAGTGCCTGGTTCGAGCTGTAATTGAAAAAATAGCTGTTCTTTTGCGATTTCCACGATAATTTTTGCAGCGCCCGCAAGTGCAAGAACTTTTTTACTGCACTTTTAGGTAGCTTTCTGTGAACATATTTTGGAATCTGACAGAACAGCTTCATAAACTGAAAATGTGATTTTGACGAAATATTTATTCTTTGTGCACTCACCTGGCGTCCACAAAAGCAGTGTGCAGAAAACAGGTGTTCTCTCCCACCGGCACTGACGCCAGCAGCAATGTGTAAGGTGTTGTCGACACCACTTTTGTTGTTATGCCAAATCATGTGTAAATAAACGCAATTGGGTCTTCGCATTTCGTCAATTCTCAGTGTCAGAATGATTCTCTGTTAGATTACATAATTATGATTGATTCTAGAATTTCTTTTGTTGGCCCCTGGTATTTGTTTTTTGAATATTTATGTGTGCTTATAGTCTTTCAAATAAGTTTTCATTGACTTTTTTTCTCTACATGTTTCTAGCAGATCCAGCTCAGTGAAACAGACTGTATCTGACTGAATCGCTCCTCTATCTACATGGAGAACTTATGAAGCGCATTGCATCCTTATGGATTCTTTCCACATTTTTAAGATATCCACATTTAAATCATTTAAGAGCAGTTTTCTTTTTTTTTTTTTAGTATGGTACTTTTGTACAGTAATTGCTTGATTACTTTCGAAGGATCGCACCAACTTACTTGGCAGCCCAAAACTTTTTGGAGGAAAAAATATTTGAGGACAAAAATCAATGCAAGTTTCTAACCAACATATTCAAAGGAACAATTTATATTTAAACTCATCAATTCCAGCTAGTAAAACTTTAGGTCATGGGTTCTATACCTGGCCACGGCAGCACCATTTTGATGTGGGTGTCATGAAAAAACACCCACATTTCTGGGTGCATATTAGAGGACCACAGATCGCCGAATTAATACAGAACCTTCCACTAAGGCATGCCGTGTAATCAAATTGTGGTTTTGGACGTAAAGTACCTCAGCTTAAATAAAATTTCTCAGAAATTTCTTGCAGTTGTTGAGTTTTAAAGGGACGGAAATTTCCAGTGATGTAGGTATCATGAAAGACAACTTTATTTAGTTATTTATATTATTTATTTAAATACCTTAAGAGCCCAGAGGGCATTACATAAGGGGGGATACATACAAGAGGTTACTATAGCATCAGTAAAACAACATGTCAGGGAGTAATACTAGTAATCAAACTGACCGATAGCCCAAGCAACATTACTAATAACACAATAAGCAAAAAACACAGTAAGCAGCTCACCATAACAGGAAACATATTTCAAGAAATAGCAATAAACATTCTCTAAGCATGCGTTACACATTAAATGTCAATGGTGGTTACAAATTATTGTCAACTTCTAAGTAAGTTAGTGCTGCAGACTGGAAAAGGGAGGGTTCTGTAATAGCGACGATGTTTGAGGGCAGCGCGTTCCACTCGTTAATGGATAACAGCAGAGGTGAAAATTGGTATTTCTTAGTGCGTGAATATATTGGATTGACCTTATGTGCATGACCAACGCGATCAGAAACGTAGGGAGCCGGGTGAATGAATGATCGGGAAAATGACGAGTCACTATGATATAAGCTATGGAAAAAAACATAGGCGGGACAACTTTCTGCGCGTGGCAAGCAATGGAAGGTTCAGAGAACGCTTAAGACATGTTACGCTTTGGTGGCGAGAATGACAGGAGGTGATAAACCGAGCTGCTTTATTTTGTACCGATTCTAGCATATCAGATAACATTGCCGTGTGTGGATGCCAGATGGTTGACGCATACTCTAGTGAAGGCCTGATCAGAGCTTGAAATGCGTGAAGTTTAGTTTTCAAGTTTGCGCATCTGAGGCGGCGTTTCAAAAGACCGAGTTTTTTTGATGATTTGCTGGTGATGTATTCAATGCGACTGTTCCAGGTTAGGTCGGAACTAAAGAAAATGCCGAGGTATTTTGTGGATGAAACGGTCTCAATTATGGTGCTATTGACTATGTATCTGACGGATGATGAGGGGTTAGCTACGGAAGTAAATCTAATATGTTTGGTTTTTTCAGCGTTGATGTGCATCTGCCACAAGTTGCACCACTCTGAGTTTTAACAAATCTGACTGTAGGATGCTACTGTCATTCGGTTCGGTAATCTCCTTATATATAACGCAATCATCTGCGAATAGGCGTAGAGAAGAAACAATATTAGATCCAATGTCATTGATGTAGACCAAAAATAATAATGGTCCGAGCACGGAGCCCTGGGGGACACCGGATTTTACCATGCACTTTCTGGAAATTATGTGGTTAAGTTTGACCGATTGCGACCGGTTACAGAGGAACTCTTGAATCCATTGGATTGTTTTCTGATCAAGCTGGGGGTTACGGACTTTAGTTATTAATCGGTTATGTTGGACGCGATCAAAAGCCTTTGAAAGGTCTATAAAAATAGCATCTGTAGGAGCAGAGCTGTGCATGGATTTGTGCAAGTCTGTCAACAATTTGAATAGTTGGGTGTTGCAAGAGCGTTTTTGCCGAAAGCCGTGTTGGTTTGGGATGAGGATGTTGTTTCTGTTCAAGTGAGATATAATTTTCGAGTAAATGATATGTTCTAATAGCTTGCAAGATATACAGGTTAGAGAGATTGGACAGTAGTTGTTCGGACTTGACTTTTGGCCGGATTTGTATATGGGTTTAACAAAGGCATATTTCCAGTCTTCCGGTACACAGTCCGTGTCAAGCGACTGCTGAAAGATCAGCGACAATAAATACGCTGATCTGTGGCAGGTTAATTTTAGGAGTTTGGCACTAATTCCGTCGGGCCCCGGGCTAGTCTTGCGGGGAAGGCGTTGTACAGCTTGTGCAACACTATTTTCAGTTATTGTAATTGAAGAAAAAGGGTCGTGAATGGTAGGTTTTAACAGTGCCAGTGAGTCTAGTGGAAGTTCTTCCGTGAACACAGATGCAAAAAATTCGTTGAAGCATTCAGCACTTTCCTCTGGCGACAACACCTTGCCTTGATCACTCAGTAGAGTTGGCTCAGAAGGGTAGGCTGTAGGGTTCACCACGCGCCAGAATTTCTGGGGGTCAGTTTTCAAAAGGTTAGGTAAGGTGCAGTTAAAATATTTTTCCTTGGCCTCTTTTATTGAGGCCTCAGCTTGTTTTGAAAGATTTTTATAATTAAGCCAATCTTCCGAAGTATTAGTTCGTGTAGCCCTTTTAAAAGCTCGTTTCTTCCTATTTAGGCATCTTTTTACATCGTGTGTGAACCACGGGTCATTTGTTTTGGAGCTGATTGTTAGTTTCGGGACGCAGCATTCTTCTATTTTTTTTAGTGTGTCACGGAATTGAAGCCAATTTTCGTTTGCAGCGCGATGTTCAAAACTTGACTCAAATATTGGTATAAAATCATCTAACACACGGTTCATCTTATCGATGTCAGCACGTGCGTAATTCAATAACTGCTTAGTTACCTTTGATTTGTCGGCGCGTGGTAGATATAGTGAACAATGGACAACTCTGTGGTCGCTAATTTCTTCAAGCATGTGGGTAAGAGCTTCCTGGGAATTATTAGTGAAAAGTAAATTTAAAATGTTATCGCCACGTGTAGGTTCTGTTACTAACTGGGTCATGAGGTGGACGTGTGTCAAATGTAGAAAACGCAAGCATTCGTGACGGTGGGAGCTGTTACTGCTGACAGAAGATGCCCAATCTATGCCTGGGTAGTTAGTCTAAAGTTAAAACTTAATCCATTAATGTACGAACGAACCAAGTGTCAGGAGCGTTTGCAGTGAAAGCATTAGATTTTAATCACTTGCATGGCATGCGTGAAGGAAGGAATGAATTCTTTGTGAAAAAGACACCTTTTGCTTTTGTGGCTCTTCATGCACTAATAACTCTAGTTTTGATACTCTGCAGTTAAATGGGATGGACATGTATGCAATAATGGTCATACCGCTGACATTCAGTACATTGATGCAGTTTGATGTACTTCTATCTGGTCATGCTTGCCCACAATTAGTGATTGGCATGTTACTACAGCTGAACTCCTTTATAAGAGACATGCTCTGGGGAGCAATTCTTGTCTTCTGTGTGAGATGTCTTTCATAAGCAGGGTACCACGTGTGCATCTTCTCATCAGTCACCACATTCGAACCCCTTTGTAAGAGACACTGATGCAACAGACAAATGGGTATAAGGGACACCAGTGTACCTACAGTAAAATGTAGGTTGATGAGAAAATACATACCAGGTACCCTGCTTATAAGAGGGATCTCATATAAAAGACAAGAATTGCTGCCCAGAGCATGCTTCTTATAGAGGGGTTCAACTGTATGTTTCAATGTAGGCACACTGAGGTCTCTTATACCCATTTGTGTATTTCATCAGTGTCTCTTATAAAGTTGTTGGACTGTAACCATTTGCGATGTGGGGAAAGTGTGTGATCAACCCCCTCCTCGAAAATTTACAATTTTGCATGTGTATACGTACATACGTGTGTTCTTAATGGCTGTGCAGGCCGCTACCAGGATGACTTCATTGAGCACCGGATGGCGAAGCTGCAGTTGTGGGTCAATAGAATATGTCAGCACCCTGTCATGTCACAGAGCTCGGTCTGGATGCACTTCCTCACGTGCAACGACGAAAAGGTGGGTGCTCACTTCGCGCACTGCTTGTTATTTCTGTTTTTAAAGAATATATATACATATATTCGAAATTATTCAACCGAAATCGCCATTTGCTTCGAACCTAAATTTCACTTTTCGCACAAGCACATTATAGGCATCTAGTAAACACTGTGCAATTGGCTGCTAATCTTATCCAGTTCTGCAACTGCAACTGCTGCTTACTGATAGTGTAGTACTGCATTCAGTGATTGAGTAACTTTCGGTGCCATCTATTGGAGAAGTTGGTAAAACATTTAAGAAAATTATAACTGCACTAAAAACGAGACACGAGAACGAAGTGGACAGGACGATCAGTTACAATTTTCCTAGGTGCCATCTATGGCATATGGCATTCGAGGCTCTTGCTGTTTCAAAGCTTATAACAATTGCTCAGAATTTGGTGATTGGGATAGATTATTACATGGAAAATGTCTGTTGAAATTACTTTTTTTTTATTGTTTTTGGATTTATCAATCTTCTTTTCAATATCTTGTGTTCCAAGTTGGGAATGCAACCCTTCCAAAGATCTCTGCAGTGGTTGGCAGGCCATTGTGCTGTATAACACAACATTAAAAGGTCAAATATGAAAGCTAATTTTGTGCTTGACATGTTTGTTGGTCATGGTGTCATCTTAAGTTTTTAATAGAAGCAATGTATGCACGGAGTGGGAAGCTGTTTGCTTTGAAAAAATGAACCCCATATCTGCATGTTACACTGCAAATGTCGTCAAAAGACGATATTACATCTGGAGAGAGCGAACAAAACGTTTATTTGATGTTCTCTGCAAGAAAATCGGTGAATGGTATTCTGGAGGTGTTGCGTTAGAGTGCCTTGAGTGTGCAGCAGAGGCGAACGAGCTCAAGTCACGTCACACGTGAGACATGAGCGCTATCTGGCAGTTACCTTGGAAAATGAAGCACGCGCGCCCTGTGCGCCCTTCTCGGAGGTGATAAGGTGTAGAATGCAAGGCAACTGGTAGGTGTCACCACCATGTCGTCTTAGCAAAGTGTTGGAAACACTTGCCTTTTCGTGCAAGCGTTGCATGTTCAGTGCAGGGTGATGAACGCTACGGTCCTTAGAATTACTTATTTATGCCTTTTCTAGTAAAAATACACATACATAATATTGACGTGTTGTTATGGTGCCTCAGATATGCACAATAATTGCTTTTTAATTGACAATCACACAAGTATGAACGTTGAACCTTGAGCAATATTGGTAGGCGCTGCGAATGAGGTAGGCCGTTTAGGGTATTGTTTGGCCACCTTAGTGCTATTCAGGGTACCGTTAAGGGCAGACAAACAGACAAATGTACAGACAGACTGAAATTTTTTCGTTGAAGGTCCCCAAGAAAGACTATTGTCTTTAATATCTTTAAAACAGAGATGGAAGATGGGCAAGCGGAAAGCCGAAAAGGACGAACTCATGGGAACGAACCTGTTCGCAGCCTTCCAGGTGCCGCAAAGCAGCCTCGACCCACTTGCTGTGTGAGTGCTGCTTGGTGTTTCACTTTGACAAAGGCCGATGTCTGTTGTTACTAGTGGTTTGTGAGTACTCTAAATCTTAAGATATTGAATCAAATAGCATTCTAGTGTATAGTGTTAAGTGTATACTAATTGTCGAATAGTGTTCTAATGTAACTGTATACTAATGGTCGCTGTCTTGAGTGTTTGTATTTATTTAAAATTACATTGTGAACTCTGAGAGATGATTTAGACTCCAACCAAAAGTTTTGAAGAAACCAGACGTTTCGGAACCAAGTCGGTTCCGAAACGTCCGGTTTCTTCAAAACTTTTGGTTGGAGTCTGAATCATCTCCCAGTTTCATACCAAATCAGACAGACTTCTGTCGAATGTTTACTTTCATTGTGAACTCTATATTCTGTCTTTCTTTTCCTCTTAACAAGTGAAACAAAGGCGGACACCTTTGGCAAACTCACACAGAAGATGGATGACGGCGTGAACCACTTGTACAAAACCTCTCAGGACCAGATCAAAAAGTGCTCAAAACGTGAGTACCTTGCAACTCAGCTATTGTGAGTACACAACTGTTAGCTTGGTCAATTTTCACCTCTGCTCACTCTTCAATCCACGCTGCATGTTTTTCGTATATTAACCGTTCACCTATTGTTTGAAATTTAACTGTTACTGTATCTGCCAATGTCGTTTAAGAAGTAAGGTGCCGTGCTGCATATTGATCGGGTAGAAACGCGAGAACACATCACTAATTTTGAGGTGCACGTCGATAAACATCAGGTGGTCAGAACTAAACAGAATCCCGCCCCCGGGGCACTTTGGTGTGCCTCACAATCATACCAGGTCTTTTTGCACGTAAAATCCCAGTAATTGTTGTTAACCATCATTTCCCTTGTTCTTGTATTTTAGACTACAAGTACGAATGTGAGAAAATTGCCAGTTCCCTCAAGGAATTAGCAAGCGCATTCGACCTGGAGAAATCACTGCGTAAGTTCACTTGGCTTTCCTGCTGTCAAATCTGATACACTCAATCCTCGATATAACGAAATCCTGATATAATGGATTATTGGTTATAACAAAGTTTTGGTTATAACGAAAGTAAATGAAGAAAAGTCTTGAAATTGATGTAGTGTTAGGTGTTACGTTTTGCAACAGATGTGCCGAAAGGACCAGACAAGTTCCGGGTGAACGATGTTTTATTGACCCTTGCTTGTGGGTTCGTGGCTCGGGCAAGTAGAGGTGCGCTAGCAAGCGGCACTCTGCTTTTAACACCTAGTGACGCATGCGCACTTCGCAGAGTGCTCTTATCAATGGAGCGCAAGCCTACACAACATTGGGAATATGCCTTTATAAAGAATTTTAGCATATAACAAACTTATTTTCATCTAAGATGCAACACTTTGTTATAATGAGGTATGAGTGTATTACAAAGTGTGCAGCACCGAGATCCTGACCAGTTCATGTTTACTCGCACAGCTGCAGCTCAGCTGACGGAGGCCCTAAAGCACACAGAGGAAACATACAAGCATATTGGGATCATGTACGAGACCAAGGTACTGGGTTTCACATATTATGCGACAATTTTCTCTTTCTCTCTCCTTTTTTTTTTTCGTTCTTCGCTGATGGGAATGAAAGACTTGTACATGCTTTTTAGTGTCCCACGCGTATGGTATGCTGCTACACATGTTGAGCATTCTCCTTTTCTTGACATGCTCATTGACTAGTGACAGTTGCCAGGTCATGCTTTCAATTTGAGGCCTTGCAGATTTACATCTTTCAAAAGAGTGGCTACTTAGGCTGGTTGGTACTGCATTATTGAAAGACATATACTTTCTTAGTGCGCAGGGAACATTTCAGAAGGAAGACAAATAGGATAGAGCACTCTATCCTGTCTTCCTTCTGAAACGTTCTTTGCGCACAGAAAGTATATTTCTTTCAAAAGGATTTACATCTGTGGAGTTAGTAAGTACTATTACTATGGAAAACAAAACATGAACAGTGGGACATATATCCATTTTAGGCCATTTTGCTTTTTATTTTTCGTGGTTATAGCCTTAATAGTAAGGAAAAGCTACCACAGTCATCCATGATACGATCAAGAACTACTTAGCATCTCTTTTATGTCTGCCAAGGTCACAGCACAATGAAAACAGCGTGCCGCACTCACTGTTTGCAATTCTTTCGGTGCCTCATGTCCAAAAGCTGTGTTGTATCTGTGTTTCTATGTGCCTTAAAGAGTGCTGTGTTATCAAATTAAACCCTGAACTCTTCATCACAGCACATTTTGGAGATTGTGTTAGTACTTTGATGTGTAAATTGGTTGGTGCAATCATAATGACAAACATTGCTTGTATGTTTCCTGTTAGTTCGGCACAGTAACAAGTACCAGCTCCCTCTCAATTTTTACTGTTTTCCAACACTTTGGCTGCATAGCGTCATCCTAGCATTGATTATGTTGTCTGTCTTTGTAGCAGACCAGTAATGTGCAGTTGTGTTTCGTTGTGCAGCTCCAGCGCTACTGGGAGTCCCTTGGTGATGTCCTGTTTATGTACAAGGGTGTCCTCGCTGTATGGCCAGACATTGTCAGCTTCCACAAGGTTTGTATCCTGGCAGTGTACAATAAGCTTGCTGTACCAATAGACACATCTCTTGAACACCCAAGTGTAGAACAAATACAGTGGAACATTGTTGATAGGTTTTTGTCTTGTAGAATTTCGCAGAGCCACTATTCGATGTTGAAAACAGGAAATGACAGAATATACTTATAAACTTTTAATGACTGCTATGTTCCCTGAAAGTGATTTTTTTTGGAAGTACAGTGCAGTCCACTTATAACGATATCGAGAAAACCTAAAAATATGATCGCTATAACCGGTGATCGTTATATCTGGACTGCCGCCAAAAAATCGTCGCCGGACGTACCTTTTGTAGCTCCAGGCTTCATTTCGCTATTTTCACCAATTAATAAATATTGTAGATAGTAGGATGTCAAAAACAAGACTTTATTTCTTACTCCGAAGAACGCATCACGGGTTCGCTGAGGAAGAGAGACTGACCGACGGCGGGGTGGGAGCAGTGGGAGGAAGAAAGCACAGCCAGAGGTACACAGCCGGAATGCCAACGAGGCCCCGCCCCGATGCCGCCGCGCCGCTTTGCTTTTCGCTTTTTTTATTTTCTCTCTCTTTCCCGCGTTCGTTCGGCTATCTACGAGTAGCTTGCCGTTGCAGAAGGCGGGGAGCCGCGGAGCGCGGCACTTTGCTTTTCGCATTTTTTTTTTGTTTTAATTCTCTCAGCCTCTCCGCGGTCGACGCGCGGTGAGGCGCAAAACATGACACAGCTGGCGCCATCTGTAGCGCGTTGCGCCAACTCGCGATGCTCTCCTCGGCTTTTTGAACGGCCGGGACGCGCTGCCGGCGCTGTGCTGCAGTGGCGGCAGGTACTCGCCTACGCTAACTTTTCGTATTGTCTCGGCATAGTTCGCTTCAGAGGAACTCATCAATCTAAATGTTACGATTATTCTGAATGAAACATGCCGTCCACGGCAAACTTTTCATCGTTGTATCCGATATGCGGTGGATAACATATCGTTATATATGGTTTTTTTCCCCATAGCCCCAATGCATAAAATGAGACTGTTAAGTCGACCCATCGTTATAACCGATATATCGTTATATGTGGTATCGTTATAAGTGGACTGCACTGTAAGACTCTGTTTGCCTAAACTGAAATTACATATTTAGGTGCACTACACCTCGTTTTGGTTAGTGTCTGTATCCGAGGATGTTTATTACCACTTGAACTGCTGCTAACACAGCCTTATCTTGCATGATAGGGTAAAAGCTCGCTAATTCGAACTCCCAATAATTCGAACGCATCAGTATTCACAACGGTTAATTCGAACTGGGAGCCCCTGGTTTTCATCACTCCTCGCAGAAATGTGCTCAGAGTGATCACAATGTGTTGCAAAACCAAACCATACCAAATTTACTGAATTCAACAAAACAGCAACAATTTTACCAAAGGCAGCAGACAGCAACAATTACAAACTAAAAGCATCCTCTGGGGCTAAAAGCTGCAGTCAGCTTTTAGCCCCAGAAGACATTACACCACGTTAAATCATGTCATTATATCACGTAATAAATATGGAATAAAAGTCAAAACATAGTTTAACAACCATGCCAAACAGTTGTGAGCAGCATGAATGTGGACGCCATCGATCAAAATTTAAAATTCGCGCCTTATGTGGCAGAGCGCCATCTGTCGAGCGCAAAAGAAACAGTCAGCTTATAGCGCCACACAACCACAACAGTGCGAAAACATAGTGAAATACAAAGCACAACCGCGCTGATGGAACGATGTACACCCGCAATGTGCGTACACCGGCATCCGATGCTGCGTTTTTGTTGACGATGAGCCGGTATGCTAGCGACATATGCGATTTTAAATTTAAAGTTATTCTAGCATGAGCTGGTGCATGGGAACGCAGTGGATGGACGGCGTTTTCAGCTTCGATTTGTGCGCGTTGGCCTGTACAAGTGCTATCCGCACAGCCACGCCACATGTGCTGGGGCACCTGTGTATCGGCGACGATCTTTCTCTTTCCGCTTGCGTGCGACAGGTGTCTCGGAACGTGCGGCACGGCTGTGCGGATAGCGCATGTACATCTTCAGGCTACAAAAGAAGGTACGTTGCGCATTTTGCGTGCCGGAACAAGGACAGTTTTCCTTTGTGGAGAGGGGAGTTCTCGAATATAAGCTTTGTAGTCCTGCCACTAAATTGAAATCCAGCAGCGGTTGGACAGCGAGTTTTTTAATGCCGTCTTGCAAAATTTTTGCTGTTATAACTTCCTTTAATTTTTTTTCTTCCATGTAATGAACTCCCCCCTAATTGGTGTTAATTTTTCTAAAAAAAGTGGGTTCGTTATACAAGTAAATAAGGTAGTTATGAAGCTGACTGGGGTGTGTGCTCAGATTTGGGTGCACGTTAAAGAACCCCAGGTGGTCTAAATTTCCGGAGCCCTCCACTACGGCGTCTCTCATAATCATATAGTGGTTTTGGGACGTTAAACCCCACATATCAATCAATCAAGCTGACTGGGGTGCCCAGCGATGGACTGACCAATGGCTGACGCTTGCACGTGCAGTCGTTCCTGAGCAAGCACAAGGAGTATCAAAAGATGCGCGATGAGGTGAAGCTGTCGCAGGAGGACCTCGAAGGGATCCGGCAGCGCATGGATGTCGTCTCGTATGCCATGCTAGCTGAAGTGAGCCACTTCCAGAAGCAGAAAGTGCACGACTTCAATGCTGCCATGCACGACTTCCTGGGTGGTCAGATCAGCTTCTATGAAGAGGTATGTACTGCCAGCCCAAAACCGGCTTTGCTGTGGTTTTTTCCCACCTATTTTTGTTACTGGCCATACTGCATGCATTCACCAGACCACAAGTGAGGTTCTTCCACTGTCAACGAAGTGAAAAAAAAAAAAACTGCGAAACACTGTTTTTTGCTTAGTTGATCATGTACCAACCTGCCCAATTAGGCATTTTAGTGCACTTCATTCCTTCACTGTGTCGAGTACCAGAGTTGAGTTGTGAACTTGACAAGTTCTTGGTGAGGCAAGGTATTTTCTGTTCGGTGCGCTTTCTGCAATTAAGCTAGTTTGCAGCATTGCAAACCAGTAGAGCCTCAACGCTAGAGTGACAGTTACTATATGGAAATCAGCCGGCTATGGAGTATCGAGCGCCATGAATTTTTACAATGTGACGTTGTGATGCAGTGCTGCTAGGGAAAAAAAGAGTAATACTAGCTATTTTTTCTACAATGGTACTGCTGTAGCACATCAGCTCTTTACATATGTTGTGCTGTGTTATCTAAGCTCTGTCAGTTCGTGTGAACTTTTGCTCTCACGAAAAATCGATACTAGTAAAACATGCTAAAACAGTTGCTAGCCATTGTGAGGTATTATTTTGTTAGTCAAGCAGTCAAGCATTTTGATTGGGCAAGTTCAGTAATAATGTGTAAGTGCCAATTTTTTGTACTATCTTAGTCTTTATATATTAATATTGCAGGCAGCTGTTCAAAATAAAATCCTTCACAGAAAGAAGAATGTAGATAAAATTATTGTGGTAAATAAATTACTGGAAGTGCACCCAGAGAACTTTCTGTCATCTTATCTTAAAGAACAGCACGGGCCATTTTGTTTACCTTGATGTTACTTTTGTTGTTGTCTTGTGCTATTGGCCTTAAGCATAGTCTAATACAATAGTACCTAAAGAGGAATCTGGCGCTTCGATCGTGTATCCCCATAAAAATTATGGAAAGTATAGACTTCGAATTGGATAGTGTTAGCTAGCGAACTGCCTACAGATCTTTTTCTACAGTTTCAGTTTCGTTCTTCACGCAGCGCGAGTAGTGGGGTTTCCGTGAAAAACGCTGCGGCAGTACCTTTGTTCGAAGAGGCTAAAGACTTGATTTGCTGCGACGAAGCTTTACGAATTAGATTCGACAGTTTAAACGAAGCGTCGTCCACTCTTCGCAGCGCATAGATGTAGCATCTCATGCCAGTGCAGGATATTCTATCGAGTTACTGTTTTTTCCCGAGCATGTCTTGCCTAAACTCATTCGAAATGACTGCAAACTGAAGGTGAAACAAAGTAGATGCACCGTCACGGTCCTTTGACTTGACTTCACAACAAAACGAGAAGTACATTTGGAGCAGAGACCCGCATGACCACTTGGACAGACGTACCTGGCATTGCAGCAGACGAAACGTTGAGTGTTTGTCACTTAATACTATACTGTTACTTTCATAAATAGATATTGCATACTTTCTAGGACAAAACAAGCATGTTTGTTTTTAAGTGTTGTAAAAAATAATTCAGTATATCTTGATGCTGAATCTGGAACGCAATGGCTTAGCAATGCATACCCTGGTGGCTAAATTTGTCCAGGTTTCACTCTGCCTCAAGGTCACGGAAACATTTAGCAAAAAAATTTACATGCAAAATAATGAAGCAGTTTTCAATTGAATATAACTTCATATCACATTGTTTTACATTTGGCAAACAAACGTCGCGCATTTCAAGAACGTAATCCATTCAAAGCAGATTCGAAGCCTGTACTTCCCATCATTCTCGTGGGGGTTCATGCGCTGCTGAAAGAGCCCACGTAGACACTAGGTCCAGATTCCGCTCTAGGTATTATTGTATGAAACTCTATGGCTTTGAGGAAATAGTATGGCGCCACCTAAGTCATGACATCACTTCTAGAGTACCGGGATGTGTCATCTGCTGGAACTTTACATTTCTTGCATTTTTATCACCTTGCATTTTTGTTGTGTGCGTATTTCCCCATTGTTATGATGTTAATTTCTTAAAGGAGTATAACCTGATAATCCGGGCAAACAAGTCAGGAGTCTGTGCCCCGGAGGCACTCGCATGTAAGCTGCCGAACTGAATGTCGCACACCGCGATTTCACCTGAATGTTGTGTTCAACTATTTTATCGAATCTTTGCATGGATTTTGGTCTGGTCTTTCTTGTTCAACACAGTTCATAGGATTCAGTCATTATCGTTTTTACTTTTACTCCTTTGACTTTGGGGTGTAGACGGACTGCATATTCCTGGACTTTCAAAAAGCATTCGACTCTGTGCCCCATGTTCTGCTGCTACATAAACTTTCATCTCTCGGTATTACTCCTGCATTGCTTCATTGGATCAGGTGTTATTTACAAGACCGGATGCAATGTGTGGTAATTAATGGTTCCCGATCTGAATATGTTGCTGTTACTTCTGGAGTTTCATAGGGATCTGGGCTGGGACCTTTGCTGTTTCTAGTCTACATCAACGCTATTGCTCAGGATGTTTCATGCAAAGTATGTGTGTGTGCAGATGATTGTGTGGTTTACCATTGTACTAGATCCACACTCTGACCATCAGTACTTGCAACGCAGTTTAGACAGTATTATGCGCTGGTGTGATAAGTGGCATATGTCTTTAAGCCCTAGGAAGTGCCAGTGCGTCTCCTCCACTCGTAAACGCGACCCATACCTGTTTCATTATACATTTGATACCATCCAGCTAACGTGAATGAGTGAGTCTAAATACCTCGGTGTTTACTTTTCATCAAATCTTGACTGTACTAAGTACGTTAAATGTCACAGTGAGAGCCTGCAGCATGTCAAACTTTGTTAAACGGATCTTCCGGTTAGCTCCTCTCTAAATCTGAGAACTACTCTACTTTTCGAAAGTCTGACCTATCTTGAAGCATGCCTGTGTAGCTTGGGACCCACAAACAAAAAGTTTGTCTAATATGCCCGAGATCATACAAAACCGTGCAGCTCGTTTTGTGACTAGTAACTACGACTTCAGTGTCACTGTGCTTAGGGATAAGTTCAGGTGGAATTTGTTAGTTTCACGTAGAAAGAACTTGAGCTTGGAAATGCTATTCAAAATATTTCATGTGTTGATCAAAATAGATAAAGAATCTTGCGTAACACCTCTTCATTTTTTATCTGAGTGAACTGACCACTCTCTAAAATTAAGAGACAGATTTTGGTGAGCAAACACGTACCGGTACTTCTTTTTTTCCGCTCACAATCTACCAGTGGAATCGGCTTCCACAGGAGATTGCAGACATCTGCACTGAATCATCTTTCAAGGACATACTGGTACTCATAGCTAAATTTTTGTTATGATCTGTTTTTGTGTTCATGTTGCTTTTTAATAGTTCTTTTTATGTAAGCAATTGTTACGCTGTGTATTTCCCCCCTGCATTAATGCCCTTGGGTGCTTTAGGTATGTTTTTATAAATAAAATAAACAACTATGCAGCAAGGCGAGCAGGAGCATTCTATCTGTGAACTGTTAACGATTGCAGCACCCGTCTCTCCTGTGGAGGACCTTGCAACCAATAGCGCCGTTGCCTGCGCTCTTGGACTTATCGTTTGAAAACAAATGCATAAAGAATAAAAAATAGGCTGCCACCATTTCGTAGTATTTTTCAGAATTCATTTGCATATGTGCGTTTACAAAAATGGCTAAGATTGAGTGCCTGTTGAAACTTTGTGCATGCTACAGTAATGATAAGGCTGTGTGATTTTCGTATAATTTTATGAAGTATATGCAGATTCCATCCAACTTCCATTACATTTTCGTATAAATCTTAGACAACATAGGGAATTATTAAAATGCATGATGAATGTTTTAATAGTGAACTAACTGATCCCATATAATGTATTGCTCATGTTAATTAAATGAAGGGGAATGGATCGAGGGCCCTGTTCTTTTTGAACACAACCATATGAAACCAAGAAAAGAATAGGGGCATCATTTCTCATGTATAACTGAAAGTTAATGAGGAAAAATTGCGAAAAAAAAAATAATTCATCACATAAATTTGTGTGATATACTGTTATAATGTGATCATCTTTTAGTTAAAGAAAAAAAGGGGAATTTTCTTATGTGGCACATTTTTTTTTTCTTTGACACAAATGAATCTAACAGACAATGAGGCCAAGAAAAGCATAGGGGATATTGTCCCTAATCGTAGCATAGTAAATGTGATAAAAGTTGAAGTTGAATGAAAAATCACCCTTTCTCTTGGTGTGATCTGAACTTGCTACTTTTGGCTGCCTTTGTGGTACGCCGCATTTTTGCTTTCCTATTGTCTTGATGTCATTTATGTACATGTTGCCTTTTATACATGGTATTCAAGTCTTTTTCAATCATTCATCTCATATGTGTTGAAAATCTGTTCAGTTGCATGAGAACTTTTCTGTCGGGCTTGTAAGGGAAAATGACTTTGTACTATCGGTGTCAAATAGAATCCAAACAGCGGCAAGCCTTTGTGGTGGCATAGTGCGTGCTGTTGAGTTATCACTATTGACAGGCGCGTGCATCCTGTTCAGCAGCTCTGCATATATATGCATGCCAGTTCATAGTGATAAGTGGATGGTACGTACTATACCATCGCAAAGACTTGCCGCTGTTTGGACTTCATTTGATTTACTATGCTGTAATTTACTATGCTATGAAAATTTACTATGCTTAGAGCATATGAGCAGATATATGAAGCTTTTAAACTGAAAAAAAAATTATGAATCTATATGAGAGTAGTATGTTTATTTAAGCTAGATGTGATGATAATTTTTTTAGGTTTACTATCCCAAAACCACCAATGTTAAGCTTGGCGGCAATGTAGATTTTTTCTGGATACTTTTCACGGCATAGCACTTCTCTACAGCAGTGAAGCTACTTTTACAGGGTGTTTCATGCAGATTAATATACACATATTTGGTAATTTCAAGAACTTTAACAAAGTTTCCAATAATTGTATTCAAATTGAATTTGAATATTCTAATATTCCTTCAAATATTCAAAGCGCTTTTATATTTGCACAAGCCTAGTGCTAAGCAATCAGTGTATCCACACATCCCTGGTTAATCTGTGCCTGCTTGTTCTCTTTCCAGATTGTGAAGAACCTGAAAGAAGCTCAAAGCAGGTACATGACAGCACCGCAGTAGCAGCTCATGATGAAGCCTACAATGCAGCAGTCTTCCCTCGCCAGCCTGCATCGAATGCACCTTGCGAAAGCAACGTACGAAGGCCTGGCGTCCTAATCGAGGTACCGCGACCGGTGCACACCCAAATTCATAACTCTTACTCCTCTGCCTCGTACATGTCGGTCTAGCTGTTAAGCGCGACGAGGTATCGAGAGACCATACTATCACGGTGGAGGTGCGAGTGCCTTTGCTGTCAATGTCTCGAGACTATTCTTTGCATGTGTGCCACACCCACTGTGGCCGTTCTCGAAATCAAATCTTTTCCCATTTTCACAAATGTGAGCACACTTGACCGTCTGTCCGGGCAGCTTTTTCCTTTTTACTCGCACCAATAGGATATGCATGATAAAAAAAAATCGTGTATCAAACGCTGTCAGTTGTGCACCAGTAAGAAGAATGTTAAACATGTCGTCATCAATTGAGGGGCTGTGACGGTTGTTTTTAAGTGTTTTTTCACTGAGATGTTTATGCCTAGCCACACTTTTATACGAGCGTTTTTTGAGATATGCGTTGTCAGTTAGGTTTGTCCTAACAAAAGCCGTTTTATTAAGCCGATGTGGCTGCAAGTAACAGGTTAGTTGCATAATGTAAGTGCAACCTCTCTGTCCGAGAGTAGTTTTATACAGCTTGTAGTCTCTTGCGTGACATGGTACGTAGTTGGATGCTTGATACAGAGTGTTAGAGCATGCCTGTTGCACGTTTGAAATGATAGCAAGCAGATGTATTTTTTTCTGTTGAGTATCATAAGACTGTATCCTAAACGTTCCGTATTGCTTAAGCTAGTGATGAACATTGTTTTGAAATAAAAGAAGTGTTCGCACACAGTGTTCAACGAGTGCATTGAAGCGTTTATTCGCAAAACAATACTGAGAGCTTAATCTCTAAACAACTTTTCGTTATTGTCAACTTCAAGTAAAGCTGTAATCAACACCTTTTAAAGAATGGATGTTGCATAACAACCACATAAATACATAAATATCATTCTAATAGTATATACAATTGTTCATGCTGAAAGGCACAGCCGTCTGCACCTATTTCAGCACTGTGGATAAATTATCAACTCGTCATAAATCGGTACAATGGGTCACTTGTAGCTGCACCTTCATGGTTTCCACACAGCAGGCAAACTTACACTAGGCCTGGAAGGGCACTCGTATTGTTGACCACGATTCTGTCAGTCGGCACTCATTGGCTTGCTTCCTAGCAATATGTGCTGGTTAGCTGACAAACGCTACTTCACCCTCATTGCTGTCTTGGCTTGTTAACGCTCTCTGGTGCTTGGCGTACTCAGTTGCATAGAGGTAAACATCTAATGTCCGCTCAGTGCACTCCGCAATAAACCGCACGAATGGTCTGACGTCGCCTTCATTGCCTAACTGGAGGTACTCGTAGTATAGAGCACGGTCCTGCTTGCGCACAATCACTGGAGGGTAGCCAACGCGCATCAAGAGCAAATTCATGAGCAACCGTGCTGTCCTCCCATTTCCATCAACAAAAGGGTGAATGAAGACCAACTTGTAGTGAGCGAGCGCCGCATACTTCACTGGGTGCAGCCGGAGTGCTTCCTCGGAGTTGAGCCAGTCCACAAAGTCCTCCATCATGTCTCGGACCAACGAAGCTTTCGGCGGCGTGTGTTCACCCACAAACACTTGTGTCCTTCTAAAGGTTCCAGCGTCCACGGGGTCGACATGGCCCAAGATGCGGCGGTGCATGGCCAAGATGTCGGAGACCGTCAGCAGTGCCTTGTTGACCAAAGTGTTGTTGACGAACTTGAGTGCGGCGTCCAAGCCCAGGATCTCGTTGTGCTCCATGATGCTCTTGCCTGGCACAGCTGTGCGTGTCTCGACAACCATACGGGTCTGCGCAAGCGTCATGGTGTTGCCCTCGATGGCCACTGTGTGGTGTATGTGCTGGAAGTACGCCTCTTTCTTCATGCGCTTCAGGGACGGGTCACCCTCTGGGATTTGGATAAGGAACAGCCGTTTTTTGTCTATCCGTGTCAGCTGTTTCTCGTCCAGCTTCTCAACCACGGGTAGCGTGCGTTGACGGTTCACCAGTGCCTGCACAGCGAATATAACCATTTATTGTTTGAGAATGATACTCATGTGCAATAGTGAAGAGCCTCATATCAGTAAACTTTAAAGTTCACAAATTCTACTTTACAAATAAATTGCACTTTTGATGCCATAAACCAACAGCAAAAGCATGGTAGTCTACCAAAAACATTGCAGACTTGCGACAACACCAGACCGGGGAGTTTCAAGGTCACATTTTGTAATTCAACGAAAACACCTAAGGCAGCAAGAAACACAGATACGTGGTATAAAATCAATGACAAGACATTGACACATCAGTCTTGGCTATCATTTCCCTCTACTATGAGCAAGTATTCTTTGTGTCATCAAATATACATGCAATATTTCAGTGAGCAGTTCTTGTACAGCTGGCATTTTCCTTTTGTGTGCCATTAAAAAGGTGCTGACATTGTGTTCCATCTTTTTGTCGCATCCTGCAGGACAGTGCAATATGCAACAGGTTCTTGTAGGCTGTATAGACCTTTTCACGAGAGAGGAAAATGCCCCTGGGCAGCACGTGAGAGCACGAAATCTAATGCACAGCCTTGGCGCTGCATTTATGAGGGGTCACTCCTATTTAGCGCAGCCCAGAGAGGATTGTGGTAGCGTCCAGAAGGCCATTTGCGAAAAGGCCTATAGGCAAGCAATTGTAGTGATTGGACATAACGTATCGAGCACATATCTGTACGATGGCACCAAGTGTGACAAACTACTTGAGGATGGTTACCACCACAGAAAGCCCACAGTAAATCGAGCTTTGGTTTAATTGAAACGTCAAAATAAGAAAGATGGTTGGAGTGGACAAAATGACAACTTGCTGTAGGAAGTACGTAACTTTACATCATGGAAATGGTGCTTAACCAATAGGCTACCTATTCGCTGTCTTATGAACTGGCATATTCTTCTATGTGCACAACAATGGTACTGTGTAAGAGTCGCTAGTACAGTGGCCGAAGGCTAATGTATATACTGTGCACATTGAATGTTAAACATAACATTCTTTGTTACTGCCTAAAACATTGTGTTTAGCCATGCAGTGATGTCAATACCCCTGGTGAAATTCACCAGGAAATTCGTTTCCAACCTATTACCAGCTGGTCCATTGCTTGTTCGATTTTATCTACTTTGTCAGTTCATTTTAGGATTCATACTTGTAATCATATTTTTTCACTTTTGCTTCGTACATCATGAGCATGCTTGAGGTTTCAAGAGTTTTCACTGTGCTGTCATCATTTACGGATTGTCCTTTTCAAAAAAAGAAAGCAACCTACTGTCGCAAGGCATTTTCATCATCATATTTCATATAACCATGTTTCCGCTGCTTGATGCCTGCCATAAAATGGTGTTGTGATCAAAGTATTGAAACAGTTGCTAGTTCAGCTCTGTGCGCGTTTTCATAGGTGATGAACAAACTTGCCTAACATTTTGTTTCACCTAAAACCAGCAACACAAAACGGCGTCTGGGAAAGTAAACTATCTGGAACACACCGAGAGTGCTTAAATCTCTCGAAAATAAAATGAGTAAGTGCTACTAGATAAATCATTTATGCTGATTCTCCGTGGAAAAGACAGTGATGACAGTGGGCAGAGCAGACTTTTTTTAGAGCGTAGCTCTTAGGCACGTGTAACTGCGTTGAGCGGCGTTGCTGTCGACGTAACCGATCGACATAAAAAAGTGAAATGAGGAAAAGATACCCAGGATTGAACGGGATTTGAACCCAGGCCCTCAGCATGGCAGTCGAGTATCCTAGCCCACCAACTTGCTGGTGCTCGAAGCTCATTTGCAAAAAGACCCCATGCAAGCGTCATGTCTGGCAGGGAATTGTGTTAAACTGTGTATTATAGCGTGGCAGAAGAGTAAAATGGTCAGTCATCACACAATTCTAATTCAAAACAAGTTTGTGGTTTGATGCTTCTCACACACTGCAAAGCGCTCAGCCGTAATTAGTCATTGGCCACATGAAGCATCAACAAGGTGCACATATTACCTTAGGGATGTGTCGCGGGTACCTCTCTCATCCACAGAAAGCCGAGAAATGGCATATCAAGTGCTGTCCTACTTCACAAAAACCAATTTATGGCATAGTCGATACCTTGTGAAAAGCAAAAACTTTAAACACAGTTGGCTTTGCCCTAACACAGAGCTGTGTTCAAAATTTGCATTAGGCACTATAGTAATCGTCGGTTAATTCTTTTTTTTTTCTTTGGTTATAAGAAGGTGTAGCAGTGTTACCTCAAGGCATAAACACTGCAACAGCATCGGCTCTAGTTGAGCAATGATGAGGAGTTTTGGCGGAGGCGAAATGGCAGAGGCCTGCGTACTGTGGGATGTCGGTGCATTTCAAAGAACACCAGACAGTCCAAATTTCTGAAGCCTTCCACTACAGCATCCTTCAAAATCGTGTCGTGGTTTTGGGACAAAAAAATCCCAGATATTGTGGTTATTACTAACAATGCGAAGAAACTGGATACCTGAGAGTGGTCTGGTTTGGCAACAAGAGCACGGCTGTACATGTGGTCCGCCTTGATGAAGTCCTGCTGGTGGTTCTCCAGAAATTGCCCGTACTCGGTGAGTATGTCCGGATGGCTGGGACTTAAGATGAGCGCGTGCTGAAACAGCTTGAGTGCCTTCTCGTACTTTCCCAGTGCAACCATGTGCATTGCTGCCCTGAGTGATGTCAGAGCTTCCACATCTGCAAAAAAAAAAAAGGTGAAACAATGGAAGAAAATCCTCTTGACCTTGGCCGTTAAAGCTGAAGAGTTGCTATACATTCTTTAGACGTAAGCAAGCAACTTCTGAAGCAGTAGGTTCCATGGCTCGGTTATGTCTGAAGACTGCTGGATAGAATCTTCGGGCATTTTTATTTTTATTGTCACGTTGCAGTGCAACTTGAATGGCTAACTTTCCAACTTTTCCGGTGACGACAAGCGTACTTTTCCAGTAAATCATCGCGTACTAGTTAACTGCTGCTGGCGGCAAAGTAAACAGTGCCAACGAAGCACATGGATAAGTCCACTACGGATCCTCGTAGCAAACGAGTTCGACAGCTTTTTATACAGCGTTAGTTTTGAACGGAACTGGAGTTAAACTACTAAAGTACGGTCGAAACTGGTACAACAATTTTAACGTGTCAATAGGGTTTAAAATGAACGGGCGATGTAAGTGACGCTGAAGCCTACATATCGCACAAACGTGCCCGACTTTCAGCAATGTGGTGCGTTTTTTTATTTTTTTCCCGATTGCACATGCACAATTTCAGGCTCTCCGCGTACGCTTAACTAAATCGGATGCGGTATATTGTTGCGTCCTACCACCACCACACATCCGTCATTGCGAGCGCGTTAGCAAAGAGCGTTTTCACTCGTCTAGTCGTTCCGCGACACCTGGGAATCATGCCAGCTCCTCGAATAGTAGCGCCTCAAAAGAATAAACAAGAAAAAGTGCGCCGATTTCTGAATGCCGCACGCATCAGAGGGCTACTTCCCACATGCGATGTGGTGGAAAATGAATGGGAGAGGGGGCGAGTGCAAACAGCTGTGGCGAATACTTTTTAACGACGCGTACGATGACGGCAGCAGTGACAAATGTACTGTTAACAAGGGCGAGCTACCGTTCCTGTCGTTCTCGTCTTTCCTCTTCCGGGTGGGAAGGTGGTTGTAGACGTCAACTATCTCTTCTTCGGTCACTTCGAGATCGTTGCTGTCCGGCAGGAAATTCGGCAGAGAGCGCGTATTCTGCTGGTCGGCTATCTCCGTTCTCTTGTAGGGCGTCAGCTCCAACTTAGATGTCGTTTGCTGCGGTCGCTTCAAGTTCCACACGGACGGAGTCCTCACTAAGGCAAGGCTCACGAGAAGCACTAGGATGCCGACGATCATGAACGATGCGCTGAAACTTGCCACGTACTTGTGGGACCGCAAATCCTGGAACAACATCGACATAATCCAGTGGTGCGTTGACATCATCATGCTCTCGAGCTTCATGTACAACCACAGGAGAGCGTTGTGATTCATTCTATAGGCGACAATCGGCACTCCTTACGGTGCATCGCATACGCTGGAGCGACGGGCATTGCATCAAATACACATCAGCCTTGCGGGCGCGTTGCTAAGTGGCTAAGCGGCTAAGCTGCTGAGGGGAGGCCAAGAACGTAGCCAAGCCAGGCCAAACCCTATTATGTCACGTGAGGAAAATGCTGCGCAACACCAGCGCCTCCTCTTTTTAAAAGGCTAAGGTGCCGTTGGCCCTCACCTGCATTCGCACGTTTATTATCTTGGCGCGAACTCAAAGGCAAGCCCCGACAACAGTAAATGTAAGTACTACGTAGCTTCTGTGACAGTTTGACCGAGGCAAACAGGAGTGAAATAGTAGCATAGAAGAGAATATGAACGTTGCAAGCTAGAGAATGGCACCATTAACAAATCATTCTGTGCAGGGGTGTAGATTCGCTCAGGAATATTGTGTAGGTCACATGCTGTCAAGGAAAATGAGCATATTTGCCATGACCCTTCTAACCAGCTCAATATGTGTATTTTTTTTTTTCAATTGGAACAAGCCATGTGCGAATGCCACCTATTAGGTTCAAACTCGGAATGGACCCTTTTCATAATTGGTACGTGCTCTTCTCTGCACTGCGTATTTGCCAAAGAAATGGCGGCACCTGTAGTGCTTCACGCGGGAAGCGGTCCTAGTTGAACGTGCTGGAATATGACTGTTATGAGCGTTTGTATCAAGAGAGCAGACTACATTTTGCATGTCATTGCTTGAGCGAACCGCGCTTGAATAGGGCATTTTCAGTGACTAACAAACGTTTAAACTTTAAAAAAAAAAAATCAATGTGAGGGCGGTATGTTCATTTAACGTTGAAGTTAGACTTCGGGGCAGATGTGGACATCCTTTGGATTGGTGTTTTTCACAGCGTAATATATTCCTGCACTGCATTGATATTGCTTTTACAGAAGAGGTACGTGTGGTTTAATTACGCTTGCGAGTATATTCGAACTCTTCAAATATACTGACGTATTCAATTCGAATCTAAATTACGGGAAATTTTGAAGTATTCGAAATGAACGAATATGCATACATAAAACCGCGTGTAACATTTTTGGAACGGTAGTTTGACTGCAACGCAGTTTTACTGTACCGTGAGCACGCCTTTCCAGAAAAAATCCGCACTGTCGCGAAGTTTTTAAGGTTAAGTCAACATGTTACCCCATATTGATTCTTCCTTTAAGTTTAAAGGGGCCCTGCAACACGTTTTGAGCATGGCCGCGGGAGGCCGCCACTTGCCCACGCGTGCGCAAGCGATCATACTGAAAAAAGCCGCACATTCGAAGAAAATAAATGAAAAAGTGCGAAAGATCACGAAGCGCTGTGATGTATTTTTTTTTTTTTTTTGTCCCTGCCATCTCTCTCTGCTTAGCTTCCAGCGCTTTCATCTGGACGAGAGAAAAGAGAATGCAGTTGCAACATGCGACAAATCTCCACTCGCACAGAACAGATTCTTAAAATTTTTGCAGCATTGATTTCGTGAGGCAATAAGCTTTTCCAGTGAATACATTTCATGGTTTATGCCAGCTTATATGAGCTAATTATTGTAAGTTTCAAAATGTAACATATTTTACAGGTTATCATTTGCATTTTACCAAAAGTAAACTCCTGCTACTAATCAAAGCTGCTTCCACTTTCTTTGAACCTAAAGGAATAACATTTGTGCGTGCCTTCCAATTATATATATATATATATATATATATATATATATTGTGCGGGTTAGCTGGGTCATGGCGAATAGGCTCAGCCTTCTTCCTAATATGTGATTTATAGCATCTGAATTTGATTCGATTTAGAATCAAATCACTATTAACTTCAAACCCAAAATTTACTATTCACACAAGCTTAACTCTGTTACATCTTTATGTGAATTTTCACCCAGGAAGAAAACCTCCATGGATATTACATCTCAATGGATCCTACGATCAATGTCCAGACGGGCTGCAGCAGGCAAGTCGAAATCAAGCGAGCCTGCAATTTCGCCCAAGAAGGCAGCGAGGAAGGGTCGCTGTGAACAAGCCAAGCCTTTAGTTAAACAACAGCCTTGCAAACAAGATTGCAGGACAGGCTTGACAAGCCAAGATACAGAGCCCAAAGCAAGTGGATCTACAGAGACACTTCCAGTTATTACAGCCCGAAAGGGCACCCAAAAGTATAACGCCCAACTCAAGAAGCTGGTAGATGCACTGGCGGCAAAGGAAGCTTGCGATGACATGTATCAGTCGCAGGTGTTGAAACAAAACATCCCTGATGACTTTTTTGGGGAAGCGGGGCGAGATGAGGTGTTCAATATCGACGTAACAAACATGAAAACGCCTCCACTCTTTTCGCCAGCCATTACATCGCCGAACGCCCGATTCTCTTTTCGAAGTTCTCCTAGTGAGCCATCAGGATCGCAAGAAGCAGCAGTTGCCATCACGCAGGGCCTCCGTAAGCAAGATCATGCTACCACGTTGGAGTCGGATACACCAAAGCGTAAATTTATAAAAAAAAAACTTGTGGCTCGAAATTGGCATAAACTGGAAATAGTCTGAGAAAAAAGAGCTAAAAGAAAACTGCGAAGATTCTAATAAGGAAGTGGAGGACACAAATGCTGAGATTTGTGAAGATGAACAAAATTTTTTTTAATATATTAAAGTTTTGCATCAGTGTAAATTTAACTTTTACCTTTTATCTTTTAACTTGACTTTCTTTCTTAGCAGCATTAGCAGATAAAGTTGAGTGATCTTAACATCAAGAGTTTTTGCCCACAAATTTTGAGGCTATGAAAAGCCTGCTGTAAGCTTCCTGTGAATGCAATAATGCTCATTGAACATTCGGACACAGGAAACATTTCGAAGACATTTTAGTTTGCTCCTAAAGAGCACCTAAATGCACATTCTCATGATCGAGACCAATTGCTAGTGCATCCAACCTTGACGAAGTGTCATGCTTCTTGATCTGGGTCTCGGGAACGGTTTGGCTTCGCACATCAGCTTCAACCAACGGCGGCGTCATGACAGTCCCCCAGGCTTCAAATGCGGTCGAAAAACCGTAAAGTCCGCTTGGTCTCGCGTCTAAAGGTCCTGTCTCCCGGGTTTCGGCACCAAAATGTAGAGAAAAGGATGAGCCGCCGTGCCCATGGCGAATCCCACCCATCGACCTTCTTTTTATTCCAAACACAGGTATCATCCCCTAGTGATGATACGCGACTATTTTCGTCGTTCACACAGTATTCAACAATAGCTATGTAAGAAGCTCAACGAAGGCTTGCGACTGCATACCAGATTAGTGAAGTAGGTGAGCTTTGCACTAGAATAGTGGCCAAGCCAGCAAAGCATCGGTTGCTACATCACTCACCAGATTTTAGTCAACTACAGGCAATGTGATTTGCATCTTAGCACGATCCTGTAAATACGCTCGGCATGCCCAATTGCTGAAGGCATCCCAACCATTCACAGGTATGGTCGATCACTTATGGCAACCATCCCTATTTACTATTGTTGGCTAGACTTCTGCCAGCGCAAAGTTGAAGACCGAGTGAGCTTTCATGAGTTGCCTCAAGACGAGGAACAAAGCAGTTGCTGTAGAGCCTTTGTTTGGGCTATCAGGTGGTGCCACTGAACACAGGGGAGTCTAGCTTTTGTGCTCTTTGCACTTCTGCGTCGACACTTATCCGAGCATTCGGCCAGGTTCGGCATTCCCAAGAGGTGTGTGTAGATGTTGGTGCTATGCCAAGAATGCATCCTGCTACTGCACAGAGCCTGCTGAGGTTCGAAAGCAGAGCAACTGCACCAAAGTATCAGGTTGGTATTGCGACAAAGTGTATGACCTGCACGCAGATTTGTTGGTGAGGCGGTAATGCTGGCGTATTTTGTGCGCACAGTGCCTGGCTGACTTTGGCAGAGATGTCGTTCATCTCTGCGAGGAAACAATCATGGAAGATACATATTTGGGCACAGGTACTTGATTTTCATTTTTCTATTTTGTTGTAAGCTTCAGTCTCGTCATATGCCTAGTGATGAAAAGTAAAATTAACACTTTCTGACCCTGCCTTTGAAGAGCTGTCTGTAAATATGTCGAATCTCTACAACGTTCTATTGTATTCACAGTATTCTCTTTCAACAAAAATTGAGATAATTGTTAAATTTATGTGTTAAAGTAACTCATTCTAATTATGTTTTAATTAAATGATACTTTATCCTGAAGTCATTGATGCTTATTTTTGGAATAAACAGAATTAAATATCAGGCCAAGAATATTGGGAAATCAATTTTTCGTTGTGTCAATCTCAAGCGAAAAAAAATTCAGCTTTTCACTTCACTTGCAGAAAGTGGCATGTTGCACGACTCGTCAAATGTTATAGTGCCTTCAGAAAAGCGATCATATGTATCAATACACTGCAAAATGAAGGGAAATAAAAGCAAATTTATTATGCAGGAGGTTCAATTTACCATAAGTATGGTATATCCTGCTCTTCCTTAGTCTCTACTTATGTAAATAACAAAAACGAGTGGTGTACACAATTGTGTACATTGTCTTAAAGGGTTAAACATGGCCGTTGGTTAGATTAACCCACTAGAATAGGCCACTTGGCGCTTAAAATTTTTTGCCTTAATAATCTGGATTATCGGTTTATACTCTATCATGCCATTGATGTACAAATCAATGGCATGATAGCGACAGCCACGCCACATATGACCTTGTTCTCTGAATGCACAAAAGATTAGCTACACGTGCCCTTTAGCAATTACTAATGGCTCTTTGAAAATTGAGAATGACTGGTATTTCAGCAACATATCTCGACGAAAAATATGCATGCCTGATCATTGCTTTACTCTTCATTATTTGTTGTGGTAACTCTTTGTAATGCTTCTACATTCATTTATGGTGTATTTCTTACACCACAAGTTGTGTGACGTAGTGAAGAAAATAATTGCCTCCTTATAAACATCAAGCAGGTGTCACAGTTGTGACAAATGTCAAGTTAGAATCCTTCTATTCAGTGC
Source organism: Rhipicephalus microplus (assembly GCF_043290135.1). Classification (NCBI taxonomy): domain Eukaryota; kingdom Metazoa; phylum Arthropoda; class Arachnida; order Ixodida; family Ixodidae; genus Rhipicephalus; species Rhipicephalus microplus. The sequence continues at coordinate 11,041,378 of NC_134709.1, read as the reverse complement.
TGAACTGTTTTTTTCCAAAGACCTCATTTCTTTCCATGGAATGCTGGGAAGGTGTGGATGTAGATAAATTTCTCCACGTGCTCTGTTGTAATTATATGCTAAATATCATAAAGGGCAAGAGTAATGTGTTCAGTGTACCTGCAATGCTTTGTTGTCTAGACATAAATCGATCACGAAATGTCGACCAAAATTATAGCAGGCACTGTGCATGAAATTTCGGACTGCAGTGCAAGCACATAAATGCTGAAGTGAAGCTTGCCCACATCGCTGGTCTTCAATATACAAGAGTTTTTTCCTGGTGAAGTTTTCAACCACGATATTAGTGCAACTCCATGTGACATGGTCGTTAACATGACTAGGTATTTGTTATTGTAGTTTTTCTTGGATTTACTACCATGCTGATAACTTTGCTACACTGCACCATTTTACATTTCGCTTTAGCAATAAATGCTTTGAATTTGAATATACTCTTCAATAAGGCTTTCATATGAATACATGCTGTAGCAGTCATGCCTGTTGTAAAGGAGCTATAGAGATGGGGCTTTATAGCAGTAATAGTGCAAAAATACAAGCAGCTTTTCTTTACAGCAGTAACACTTGTTACCCTTGCTTTACAGCAATTACAACTGTTACACAATAAAGCAGATAGTGAGTGATCATGTGTTAGTCCAGAAGCTTGTCTTGCTGAAAGTGAACCGATGCCAAGAGCCATAATAATCTGATGTCGTACACTGCAGTCTATGACATCAGACAAAAGGAAAAACCAGTATGTAATTCAGGTGACGAATGCACTGGGCTGTAGTACAAAGCTGCAAGCGCTGCATTGAAGGAGGCATTTAATCTATATTGTGTTGTACGGCGTTAAAAGGCGTCATGCTTATCCTGAAACTGGCAGCGAAGTATGTTCTCTGTAGCAGTTGGTTAGGCAATGGTGTGCACATGTGGTATTCTGATTTGTTTGCACTGGTCATAACTCGCTGCATTGCACTGCAGTGAAAACGCAGACAGGCTACAAGTCTGAACTGCCGACGGAAAGCAGCAGTGAGCTATGAAGCACTCGAAACCAAGGAAAGGAAGCCCTGTGGCTTGTCCAGTCAAAGAGTCCGCAACGTATGGTATGTACATTACTGCACAGGGAGAGAAGAACTTGCATGTCGGCAATGAAGATTGCATGCTTATCACACTGTTTTCTGTGGGTGCACACATACGAGATTAAGAGAAAAAATCAAGACGGACAGCATTGAAGTAGTTGGGGCGTCACCAAATCCTGCTTCCAGCACTTCTGTATGCCTAGAGGAACAAAAAAATGACTGTGCACGTCAACACTAGCAGGGGCTCTCGTATAATGTGTCTTCTGTTGTTATACCTGTGTATATGTATCATGCACATGCTATAGCATAAGATACACCTGTTTGCTCAGTATGCACTTTAAGATGTACTCGAAGGACATCTTGTAAGAATGAATGTGCAATATAAATATGATTGCGATCAAAACGTTTCTCTCGCGAGAGATTTTTATCAATGCTCTATTTGTACTGCATTACATAATCATCAATGGTCAGCAAAGTGTCAACCCTAGTCAAGTAACACTTAGATCTACACTGAAAATTGTCCATAGCGAGGTCTGAGGAAGGCACAAATTGCATCAGTAGCATCCAACACGACCTGTTGGTTTGCGCCTTGTTTCACAGTGTGGCCAGCTTGTGGCAGGCTGTCTGGCAGCCCATGTCATGCGATACACTGTGCGGTACTAACTGCAATACACAACACTCGCAGAAGTTGCTGAGTACCTTTTGAATTCCACATAATCTACAAAGCAAAATTGCATAGTCATGTGTAGCTCTAACACCAGCAGCAAACCCAGCAAAACAGTGCCTGCGTCTAGTGCCATAAAATGTCGGCCTTGAAAGAGGTGTGTTCATGCATGGTGTGTTCAATCCGATGTTCGATGGGGTGTTCAATCCTGTCTGATCATGCATGGTGAGTTTGATCCGCAATGTCTTGCTGTGTGACATGATTGTCACATGGCGAGACACCATGGATCGAACACAGAACTGTGGACGACACTTAGAAGACAATGATACATGCCAGTGTAATCAGGGTGCCTACACCAACTTCATTGCTCTGTGATTGCCACAAAATTCTGTTAAAATGAGTCTGAAACGATTTCCTGACTGGAAAGCTAAAGTGGATGTGTGCGCGCAGCAGAAACAACTTGCACATGGCTGCCCTAGAATGCAAAACAGCAAGCCGCTATTCCGCTAGCATAAACAGTGATGCCGTGTGTGTTAAAAAAAAAAAAAAAAGCTGTTGTCCAAACAGTTGTCCAAACAAGCCGAGTAGTAAAGACCCGCGCCATTGGATCATGGGTACTTATGTCAGAATCAAGTCTCACCAAAAATTGCTTTCTCTAGCTTTCTTTACTTTTCTCTTTTATTTCTATGTACTCATTCTCTCAACCATCAGGGCTGTTGCATCCCACACCGGCGCTTGTTGTGGAGGAGAAACAGAAGAGGGTGAAAAGAGCGTGTGGCGATAATTTTTTGTCTATGACATATGGCAAACCTCTGCTGTAAAACAGATGTGCTGTAAAAATAAAATTCACAGTTTCACTGCGAGGGTAAAGCGATTAGAAAGTTTTAAATAACCGTATGCAAACCTTGCAAGTTTTGCGGGGGTGCCACTTAATGGAAGCCTGCAAAAGTTAGCGTGTGACGCATGTGCAACGCCAAAGCAAAGCTGTCCATTCGCTATTGAAAAACTCTCCAATGAATGCGACAGCAACAGATTGGAATGTTATACGCAGCAAGGCCTGCAGCTATTTCTCTTGGAGCTAAATCTCCTGGAGCTAACTAAACAGAACACTAGTGGTAGCAGTTCCTCTGTCACCACCTTGCAACTGGTAGTGCTTTTCAAGACGAAATAGAAGAACAATGTTTCGCAAGTGAAACTACCTAACTTGTGCTTGTGCACCACACTGGATGATGAGAAGGCCCCATGCTTCCCGTCATAGTTTGGCGAATGAAGCACAGTTGAAGTTTTTTATATCGTTATTTATGTCCGTTCTTTGTTTGTAGTTGCGTTTGATCTAGTCCAGCAGGTAGGAAAAAAATGTTCTTTGTTTGTAGTTGCGGTAAATCTAGTCCAGCAGGTAGAGAAGAAATAAAACCATTGCTGCCTCTTCGCTGCTGTTTGTCTCTCCAGCAGGTATAAAAAAAAAACGTTGCTGCCCCTTAGCTGCTGTCTGTCTTCAACTTTCATGCTGCCGGGTCTGTGTCCGTTGGGCACCTTTAAAAAGAGGTATCATTTGAAAGAAAATATTCACAAACTGTCGCCAAAGACCATGACAGTTAGTTTTGATTGACTCATTATACCACAATTACGCGAACTAAGGTAAGCTTGTATACAGCACGGACTAAAGCCTTCGTACTATTTTGTAACTATGTTCAAATGGTGCTTAGGACGTCACAGTTGAAATCAAGAAAGAGAATGGACATGGAAAGGGCACGTAGTTTGTAGGCAGGATAACTGCTGCTCATTAAGGATAATCAACTTGATTCAAAGGCAGGTGCACGGAAAAGGGAGACAAATGGACGGGAAGATAAAGCTGACAAAGCCAACCCCCCATTCTCCCCCTTCCTGAGATAGAATCACTATTTTAATAAAAAAGAAGAATTTCCAGATGTTCCAGCACAAGCCCATTCACCAAGCTTTAGATAAGTAAACCAAATGGAGCCTACCTTGTGACATCACTGTTCAGGTAATTTGTGAAATTGGGTGTGACTCACCTAATCAGTGGCCAAGACAGCCAAAGGTGGAGAAAAGGGTGGCGGGGACTTGTCTCTTTTTTTTTTTTTGCTATCTTCACACGTAGTTGGCAGAAGCACGGGGTGCATCGACAGCATCAAATTGCTGAGATAGGTAACTATGCACTTCGCAGCTTGCTCATTTTCAAGTCCATAAATTACATGAAGTACCTTCAGGCCTTCAAATTCTTCGAGACTGACCATTATCTTGCCTGGAAAAAAGTACACAATGTATTCAGTATGTTTATAAACAGCACCAAAAAGCAGCATCATAAACGTTTATTTCTAATTGGTGCTAAACAAAACTGTACATCAAGTAGGAAGTAAATTGTTCAAGTATAAGTTGAAGTACGAAGTATATTGACACATACAAAGCACAAGCATCTAACTGTAAGAAAGTAAATTAAAAAGACGAGTAACATTGCTCAGCATGAAATGCACAAGGTTATGTCACCATGCTTCTAATCTATTTTGTTGTGCTTATCTTTTGTTGATGCCAGCGATGGCATGCTGACACATTTTCTTCCACATGAGCTGATATCAACTGACTCTATTATTGTGATGGTGCAGCGATCTCCGTGCTTAGAAACAATGCCACTTTAACCTGGGGCATACAGGGGCTACTAGTCTAGGTTTAGTCTCAGTAGCACGAAGAAAACATCTAGGTTTAATCTCAGTAGCATGAAGAAAAGAACGAAAAGCCAAGGCTTCACCTGGAATCTTTTCTTATGCATCAGTGGAACACTCGCTCAATTTCAAACTCTGGCAATCTACCTCCAATATACACCCAATGCTTGCATTATACACACATATGCACGGATGCTGGCAAGTGGCAACAATAGCAGCTATTCTTGCACCTTATTAAAGAGTTGCTAGTTAAGGTGATATCTAATTGGGCATCGGTCATTTGTCTAATACAAGCTTGCTTTAGCGAAATTACTCGTGCTGACAACAGACACAAAGCTAGTAAATTACTTGCTCAGAAGCAAACTGATGCATTGCGTGTGTGAAACTTATCTGAGTGCCTCAGTGTTCTTTAATCAGCCATTACCAGTTATCAATGATATTTTGCAATGCCACATATCTCAGCTGGTCAAGAGTTTTAAAAGACTCCAGACAAAAAAAGAGTTTACCTTCTTCTGGTGGCAGGTATTTCAGTTTACTCGGTCTGCCTCGCTTTGTTTTATGGACCAGCTGAAAAGAAGGGAAAGTGCATCTTTGGGGGTGAGAGTGTTGAGGAGCTTGTAGTTGCTGAGGTTGCACGTTTGATGGACTGGGGGCGAACGGTTGATTTGATTGATTGATTGATTCATTGATTGATTGATATGTGGGGTTTAACGTCCCAATACCACCGTAAGATTATGAGAGACGTCGAAGTTGTGGGCTCCGGAAATTTTGATCACCTGGGGTTCTTTAACGTGCACCCAAATCTGAGCACTAGGTGGGGGCGACCGGTACTATCACTAGTGGATGCATATTTGCCTAGGTTTTTTTGTTGCGGTTAGTCTGTGCCATTGGCAGGTTTCCTTTTCAACAGTTTTTTTTTTTTTTCTTCTTTTCTTTTTTTTTTTTTTTTTTTTCAAAAGATATGAACTGTACAGTCAGCATCTTCAGAGCGTTCTGCAAGTATAGTCGACATGACTGGCAAGCCCGCGCACTCAGCCTCGTCATGCTCAAGCAAAAAATCAAAATAGACTGACTGCTTTGCGAACCGTTAGGGGACCTAAAAAGGTCGAGAGACGCGAGTTGCTTCAGTTGCCTCAATTATCTTTCGTATCATATAGATCTGAAAAGAATCGCTGAAAAAGTACATCCGGTACTTTGTTGGCCAATAGAACTGGTTGAGTTGAAGTCCGCTACAGCTTGAAAATGACAAAACGATGGAGGTGAAATCTAAACCTGTAAATTAAAGCGGATGGCTGGCACACGTTTCGCACTATATACATACATTTTAATATAGGTACCGTATGGCAGTTGGGCATCTGTTCACAGGACACTTTATACAGGAAAAACGTAGGTTATCACTGTCGATTGTAAGAATGCACAGGAATTTCATGCAGTGTGCGATCGAATTTCAATGGCAGAATAAAACCTGAGTGCGCAGGAAGTAGCTCAAACCGTAACTATCCGTGACGAAGTGACTGACAAGCAGAATAAGACGCGGCTTTCGACACCCGGGTAATGGTTGAGCAGACCATACCATAAGTGCCCCGGGAAGACAACGGTCGAAGCGCACGAACTATGAATGCGGATCTATCTAGAACTATACTAAAAGCTGTGAAGCGGGCCTCAACTGCACATTCGAGCAGCGAGCATCGAGGAAATCGTCACCGTTATACATCGCACACAGTGAGCTAGGGGATAACTCTGGCAGTAAACTTCAAGAAAGAAAAAACAAGGTATCCCGAGCTGACCTTCTGAATGCCAGCGCGTGCAGGAAAACGCTCGCTCATGAATGCCGTGAATGCTCGTGCAGTACCGCGTGCATTACCCGAATGGGAATGTCGCCTTCGAAAATAGTCGGCCGCTATCCTTGTGTCGATCGATCCGCCGTCGTTTGCTCGTAAGCGGCCCAGTCAGCCTTTGACATACGCCGAGCGTTTCTGAGATCTCGAGAGATCATTGCGTTCGGCAGCATGTGGGACGAAAGCCAAAATAGTGGCGAACGCAATGACTGTGGAATTCCCGGTAGGGACGCTCACCTCTCGTTGCGATGGTGGCTGGCCGACCGTGGCTGCGCAGAGGACGGACACTGAGCAGCAGCGACGTGGAACAGTGACAAGCCTGCGACGAGCGTATGAGGAAAATGGCTTCTTGAATTTACTTCTTGAAAAGAAGGGCTGACTTTCAAAAAATTAACTTCTTGAATTCACTTCAATTTCACTTCTTGAAAGGAAGGGTTGAATTCATTTGGTAACATAAGTCATAATTTAAAGCTGCGCGTGAGAACGAGTCGGGCTGCTCGCTTCCTCGTCTTGCACAGTGCACACGTGCAGGCATGCAGCTATTGTTTGTCGACTTTGCTGCGCGTGGCAGGGTGAGCCAGCACCTGAGGCTGCGCAGATGAAAGCCCGGCCACGACTCGAAAGTTGGGCAAGAGTGATAAATTACTGTCACTTTGCACCGCCTTCGGCAGCAGTTATACTATATTAAAAAAATTCACCAAGCAAGACACTGCTTAATGTAAATTCTGAGCGAAGCTGTTGGTGTGTTAATATTTTACGATTAGTTTAGCGAATATCATGCGCTAATCATGCCCGGTCTTTGCATCCAGGTAACACAGTAACCATTAATTTAAATATCAGCTATTTCCAGTACGGTGATCACCCTAGGTAACCGCCTTTTCTTCATTTTTTTCCTCTTGAAACACGTGAGCCCCGCGTGTCGGTTTTGAAATGGGGCATATTTTAAAGCATTTGGCAATCTGACGGAGATGATGCTACTTCGTTAGGGCTTTAATGTGTCAAGTTAAGTTTGTTCCGGCTGCCATCGTTTTCAAGAGACGCTAGAGGGTGGGCCAGAGGTATTTTTATATTTATACAAGTACGTACTATATGCTGTTCCTACTATGTTGATAGTGCAGGAAAACATGTTGTACGAGTAGTTAACGATAAGAACTATAGATACTTTCACCGAAAGTGACCAGTAGACATTGCATGGTGGTGACCTCGGGTCACCATCTCGTATTTTTTGAACTAAAATTGCCCTTTTTTTGTTTGTTTCTTGCGAGAAGATCATCTGCAAAAGACCTCCCCATTTCTTTCAATAAAACTGTTCTCTACCAGAAATTGTTATGTGCGCGAAAGAGGTAAAAAATTGGCCACATTTCTCCATGTTTCGCTGCAAGGGACGTCGATAGACTATATTCTTCTACCTGGAGGCGCACGTGAGGCATGGCGGCATCTGGCAGCAATGTAAAGAAACGATTTTTTATTTTTCAGAACGCAGAGTCACTGGTAGGGGACAATTGTTTTTTTTTTAACCTCCTTAGTGACAACACCAAGTTGTTTTAGACTTCAGTTTTAATTAATGCCCCAGATTTTTTTTTGCATAAAAAACCATTTTTTTTTCTTAGTGTTGCATTGTCAGTGCAGTGTAATTAACACTTCAGTCTTTAGAGTCGTGTATCTATACATTTTTTAAATAAAAAGACACAATGCCTAACACTAATGAGGTTGCGTCTCAAATATACATATTTGCTTTTTGATTGACAATGTAAGCACATATGAACGCAGAAGCCAGAACATGGCTGGTCGTTAAGGGAGGGGTTAAACGGTCGCCATCCTGCTGAATTAGGTGACAAAGAAGCAGGACAGACAGACAAACCAAAATTTCTGCGTTGAAGTATCCCAAGAAAGACTGTCGTTTTTAAGCAATCCTTCAGCGTGAGTATGTGCCACAATTTCAGGGCCTTCTGTGCTCTACTCTACACATTGTGTGTGAAATGCTTTCAAGGACTCTTAAATAAGGGCCTTTATTGTCCGGCGCAGGGTTTGCATCAGACAACTATGGTGGAAGTTGACAATGTCAAGTTCACGCCGTTACCTTGACACCAAAACCGAGCCAATCGCGCTGTGTCGCCTTGACGCATGCGCATTTGCTCAACTATCGCAAAAATCGGAACACCCCAACAACTCCGCTCATAATACGCATTGAACAGTATCTTAATCGTCGGTGAATTTGTCGAATGTGTATCATGTGTCTCTTACTTGCTACCGAAGAAGACGCAAAGTGACAGTGATTTATCATTTGTGCCAATATTTGGCGTCGTGGCCGAACTTTCATCTGCGAAGCCACAGGTAGTAGTTCACCGCGCCGCGATGTCGAGCAACAATGGCCGCATGCCTATGTGCAGAATCTACGCGTGTGCACGGTGGGAGATGAAGTGTGCAGCCGAGCTTGTACTCGCATGCAGCTCGTGCCATTCCACCAGCAAACCGGCCATCTGCTCGGACGCTGGTCCGAGGTTCGACGTCGTGGCTTCTACTCGGCATCAGTCCTCTCCCCCAACCACCTTCGGCCAATCGCCACCGCAGCCAAGCTCCCAGAGGTAAGTGTCGTCCGCCTTTCGACCGCCATTGCGTTCGCCAGCGTTTGACGTAGACCGCTGGGGATTGCCTGGATGCTTGAAATGTTTGAGGCACTCTTCGCCGCTTAGTTCTGGTGGGGTGGTAGATATCGCTACCCTTTCATTATGCGCACGCTGCGACTGTTGTTCTCGAGGTACTTGATCGGCTGTCAAAAGCGGTCTTCCCGGAATACATTCATTATTCTGCCTTGTATTCAGATTTTGTTCCTCTCTTGTCGCTGATAGTTATGGTCTGAGCTCTTCCTGCAAGCTGATTCTATACCACTGTTAAAATTCAATCTCGCATTGCGTGTAATTCTAGTGAATTCTAAAAAAGAAAGGAGGGGTATACCATCGCCTGTTCTAACCTCTGTCTTTCCTGTATAAACTGTCCTCTAAACCAGGGGCGTAGCCAGGGAGTGGGACACCGGGCCCTTGTCTCCCCTGCACGAAATATTTATGACCATTTCAAGGCCCCCCCCCCCCCCCCCATGAAACTCCGGCTACGAACCTGCTCTAAACAGGTGCCTAATTGGCATATGAATGAATAAATTGGAAATGTACATAGTGCAGAACGTATGTCAGGCAGGGCCGTACTCAAATTCTTTTCGGAAGGGGAGCTGAGGGGGCACCATCATTATTTTGGGGAGAGCACCCCCTTAAAATGGTCATTTTCAGCTATCTATGCCATAACAAAAAATGGGGGGGTGGACGGGCCCAGTGTGCCACCCCCTGGCTACGCCATATCTGCTTTAATTGCCAGGTCTTTTATCTCGGCATTCAATCCCATGGGATCGCGTCGTTTGGGCATTTCGAAACTATAGCGGACCTCGACCAGCCCGCGTGGCCGAGAAGAGACTGGATGTACTGTAGTTTCATGGATTCTCATTGGATTTACACAATACGAAAGATATTTGAGAAGACAACAGATATTTGAGAAGACAACAGAAGACAACTCGTGAAGCATTCCATCGCTCAGATTTTTTTATGTCGCAGGTCATTGCAATGCGGCCAAGTCATTTTAAGCATACTTTCACTTACTGACTCTTAATGAAAATTTAAGTTTATTACGGTGGCGCTACGAGTTTCGCCTGCCGTGCCACATAATTCATTCTGAACCCGAGATCTTAGAGATTCCAATTTAAAGTTCCGCATCAACTTGGGTCAGGGTCAGCTCGCGGGCGCTCGCAGTGCTTGCTGTCTGATGGAATCCCGTCTGGTCAAGGATCCAAGATCGTTGTGAGCAAGGCAGGCACTGAAGCATCTTCTAAATCTTTGTTCATTTTACCACTGTCGGCGTTTGTTTTATTTCACAGCTAGTGCCTTTTTTTCGCTATTATTTCTTAACATTTACATTTCAGGTACTTCTAATGTCCCTTAAACTTCCCTTGGCACATTAAGGCTGCAAAGAGTTGCACGACGCGTTCGTCATGCTCCTGTTGACATATATCAAGGAGACGAAAGCGCCCGGGCGTACATAAAGTGCATTTTGTTCGCTAATGCTTCGCATACTGAACCACTTGTAGTGCGAGGATGTGAGGTGGAAAGTCTCTCTGTGCAGGGAACACCTTTACTACCACAATCGACGAAATTGCCAGGATGCCTAGCCGCAACTCTTCGATCACGGTGGAGGTCGTCGAGGCCACCGTCGCCGAGCGTGCGTATCGTGAGCGAGTCGTCGAGGCCTCCGTCGTCGAGTGTGTGCATCGTCGCCAAGTGTGTGCTGCGCCAGTCGCCCGATGACGTGTGCATAGTGACGGAGGAGAGGCCGCCGTCACCCGGCGTATGCACTGTCACCAAGACACGCAGGTGTACGTCTTCCGCCCGGGTGGAGTTCATCGAGACACCCAAGAGCTCATCATCCTCGAGTGCCATCATCCAGGAGCACATGATGCAGGCCTGCTTCCCGCCTGTTGCACTTGCTGGCTAGGGAAACCTGCGGGTGGTCGCGCAGTTGTGGGCACATACCTCGCCTGCACAGTGCGAGAAGACTCGCGCATATAAAGGAGGCCTTCAAATTTCCTTAAACTGAAAAATAAAATTGTGGTGCAATTGTGCATTGTCCCGGTTTTTTTTTTTTTTTTTTTTTTTTTTTTTTTTTGCTGAATGCATTCTCTTAGGAAAGACATGCGCTCTGCAGGAGCCGTAGGTGTGTTTGTTTTCGTTGCTGTGGTAATACCCGCCCTAAAAATCTGCGGGAAAGGAGGAAGCAGTTTCCAGAACCATAAGGCATTCGTAAACGCCGTGCCAAAAGCGTAGGAGCAAAAAACAGCATAATGTGCAACCGGAGACAGCCACAGAGCCAGCAGGGACAGGGGTTACGCTGGGGTGGAGGAATATTGGCCTCTTCATAAGACTTTCCTACTGCCCACAGTGAGCGAATGGTCAACTATGCGCAATATTTTAACAGCGAATCTCTTTTTTCCACCGCATGATGCGCCTGACCAGGATAGTTGGAGGTTTAAGGTCCTAATACCGGCATCACGGTATAATTCCTCCATGACCAGCATACTACGTATTACGAGAGACGCCGTGGTGGAAGAACCACGTGAGGGTTCTTTACAGTTGGAAAAGGCGGCTGGGATTCGTTGCGACGGGTGCAGCATTGGAGCACCATAACGACCTTTCCTTGTTTCCCGTCAAAAGGTAGCATGCCTGTTGAAAGTGACTGCGAAAACAAACACAGATATAGAGCACAAATATGTTTAGTGTTTTTAAGAAGTTTAGATGTAATGTCATCCACACCAGCCGCCGACGAGAATTTTATATTTTCTATTAGGTATGAAATACTGGATGGGAAACAAAATGTAATTGGTGGCATAGTAGTACGTTTAAAAATGGCATGGGTAACAGAGAATGATGGTTAAGTTTCTTGAGTGAACATTGATGCAAAGGCGGCGTTGAAGACATGGGCGCATTCAGCGTCTGCCAGGGCATCACCTGACTCGTTTGATAAAGCAACAGGACGTGTGTCTTGAGGGTTTATAACTTGCCAGATTTTTTTTTTTTTTGGAGTTCGGTAAATCATAGTGAAATAATGAGTGTTTGACGTGACGGATGGCTTCCAGATAAGCACTAAGCGTCTTTGTACGCATTCCATGCATCAAGTGTATTACGGGACTTGGCTGCGCGGAAGCGACGTTTCTTTTTGTTTTCTAGTTGCTTCAGGACTTCAGTGAACCAGGGTTGGAAATAATTAGAAGAGATGGTAATTAAGGGAATGTATTTTTGGCCTACCAAATTCTTTATCTTTAAACATGCGCCAATTTTCGCCTAGGGAATGAGAAAAAAAGGTGTTTTTAAAAATGGGATAAAACTGCCTAATGCATGGCTAATTTCCTCAAAATTTCCCTTATCATATAAATGAATATTTTTTTCACGGGTGGGGTTAAGCCTAGCGGGAATAGAAGTTGGGAATCGTTTTTTTTTTTTTTTTTTTAACATGGTGGCCATTTTGTCAGCACTGCTGCTTCGTCTTGTGCTGAGCGTTGCAAGCGTTTTTTTTTTTTTTTTTTTTTGCGCGCGTTAATGCGTTGCGCATGCAGGCAGGACCTGCTCGCCAACGCCGATATGCGCGCGTCGTGTGTTTCGCATGGGCACATCTTGGGTGAATCTTTGCCCTCGCATGTCAAAGTAGGCCATTTTCGGTATCCTGTGCGACCGCGGTCATTCAAAGCCATTCAATGCCAGAAATGCATGAAGTTTGCAGACGTGAGCGTCATGTGTCATAACACGACAGTTTGCTCGCGCTGCGCCGAAACACATGTTGCAGACACCTGTGCTGCGATGGTACTCAAGTGCCGCTTGCTTCAGGCCCCACAACGCTTCTTCAAATGACTGCCCGATGATCCAGAAGGAAAAGGAGTTCCAGCAGGACTTCTTTTTAAAACGGAGTTCCTTAAGCCGATGGTGCGAGACCACTCGTTTTACCGGAAAGCTGTGACTGGGGCTCTGGTCAGACACGTCCGAGTCGATTGCTGAGTACTCGAATGCACCAAAGCACATGGTCAACTAGGTTTAGTTTGGGGCCGCGACTGCTGCAACCCGGTGAGAATAGACGAAAAAGCTTATTCTAACCGGGTCAAAAAGGTCCGTGTCGCAGCAGTCGCGTCCTAGTTGGGGTCATGGGACCTAGATGGAGGCCAGGAGACCGTCTCACCGCCTTGTAATAGTTCTAGCACACTAGTGCACGTGCTCCCGAAAGAATGCAGAGTTCATCAACCGTACGACTAGTGAAACTCCCTATCACATTGTCTCAAGCTTTTAGTGGTGCATTTTTTAGTTAACATAAAACGAGACAATCAGTAAACCACAGCAGAGTTTCGAAACTTTTATTGTGTCCTTGTGTTAGTTCGCTCACCACTGAGGCCACCTAGTGCTTACGAAGGTCAATTCTGACGTCATTGTACATTTCTGACTAGAGCACTAAGTCAAGTCAAGTATGAAATCAAATCCAAGTTGCAAGACGGTTTTCCTTTGAATTCTCGCTGCGAAGCTCGCTTTCGCGACTATCATGAAATGGATTACAGCTTCCGAGAAACTGTATTATCTAGCCTAATGTAATAACTCGAAGGTATCGCATGCGCCCTGCTGTTGGTGCGGCGTAAGATGAGCGTAAGTCTTTTGTATCTGTCGCATAGGCATTCTCTCTTGCGGTGCGCTTCTGCTACAGATTCTCATTCGGCGTTTCGTTGTGTTTCATTTTCCCGCTACGGTTTGATATCGAAGTGGGTCAAACCCGCCGATGGATTTTGTTTGGAGCCGCCACCGAATCAAAGCACCCGCAAGCGAGTGACAAGAAAGCGGCCAGCTCCAAAAGACACCGGCGGTCCCGCGGATCTGGCTACGTCGGATCCAGTGGAATCACTTGCCCGCATCAATGGAGGCTCCTGGGTGGAAAAATTCGCTCCAAAGAGTCGTGTAAGCATCCATGAAGTGAAGAGTGAATTTGTTGGCTGGTTGGTTTAGCATATTGTGTTGAGTCGCAACTGGAGTGGCCAGTCAGTGCTACGTGTGGTTGTATGTGTACCATTCCTAGCTGTCCCTGTCCTTCGCGCGGCCGTAAAGTGTTGTTTGTTCTTGTTACGTTATTCCGTTTATTTCGTTCCCATCTATCTACAGTATCGCGTAGACTGAGCTATACTCTCAAGAGAATACAAACATCGGAAGCAAACTTTGTTTACCGGACGATAAAAAATACCGACAGTCATCAAATCCTTCAAAACGATCTTGAAGCTATGAGTTACTGGTGAGACAAATGGCTAATGACCCTTAACTCAATTAAAGGCAAGGTAGGTTCATTCAGTCGTAACCATTCTACGTATAACTTTTCTTATTCTATAGGTAATACAGTGCAGCCTCTAGCTTCTTCATGCACTTACTTAGGAATAAATTAAATCTCTGTGCTCCCTTGGAAAGAGCAAATAACTACAGTTTGTGCTAAGGCATCTAAAACACTTGGATATTTGCACCGTAACTTGCATCATTCTGACTTAGATAAAAGCCTATTAAACCTTTGTTTGCCCACAGCTGGAATTTTGCCTCAGCAGTGTGGTCTCCTCATCAGAAATGCCTTATCAACAAGGCAGAGTCAGCACAAAATAGGGCTACTCGATTTACATAATTCAACTACAATGGATATTTCAGTGCTACTAACCTCAAGCAAGAACTAAATCTATAGCAATTAGAGGCCCATCGCTCTACTTCCTTTTATGTCTGTTTCATAAATACGTCCATGTTCTGCAATGTCATCAATTACCCATTAATGTCATAATGCGCACATCACGTTTAGTAAATAGCCTAAGCATTGTGCATATTTTTGGAATTAGCCAAGGTTTTAATTCATCTGCACTGCCACGTGCCATTGCACTACAGATTGATCTTTTCAAAGCCGTTGTCATAATCACTGACCATAACCATTTTTGTGAGCAACTAAACAGACATTAATACACTTGCTTACAGTGTACTTGTGGACTAGCTAGACATTCTATTATTGTGTAACAATTTTCATTGGGACACTGCTTTACCGTTTTTGGCCTGTTTTGTACTTTTGTGTACGTTGCCTGTGTTTTTTTTGTTACTGTTTGTTCTGTACCTCATCACTGAATGCTCATTTGAAAGCTCTGTGATGTATTCTAAACAAAAAGAGAAAAAAGGCACAAAATATGTGGTACCGTTGTTCACAACGGCAGTATAACATATTGTCACGTCGCTCTAGGGGCCTAAAGATGGTTTATTGAGGTCTGAGCAACAGGGTTCTTACTAAGCATGTCGGTTGGGGGGGACACGCACGCACTTATTTCTTTAGTGGCGTGAGCCTTTGCCTTGGCATACGACCCGCTACTAGAAGTAGGTTGGTAGGTGGCAATATTCCTCCTCCAAAAGAAAAAAAAAAGAGTATCGTGTCGATACTGTAAAGTTATTGCAAAAAAAAAACCTTAAAAAATACAAAACAGCTTAAACAATGAAAAAGGACACTAATAGTTAAATGATAAACGTGAACAGTTCACCAATGATGAAGCAATAGCTGTTGCACAAATAAAAAACACAGGAAAAATGTTCTTTTAGGAACGCGCAAAATAAGGTTTCATGTGCAGCACGTGAACAATGTCAGAGCTCAGCTGTCTTTGTTGTACCCATGCTGACAATGCAGTGTCCGGAACCACTTCGTAGTTTACTTCACTGACGGGGCGCAACACTTTTGTATAGACCGAAGTATCTGCTTAGCAACTTTTTAAAGAGGCCACGGTGACAAACAGGGGTCGAAATTCGAACTTGGTCTAACGAACTGTAAGATACATCATTGTTGACGCATGTTATAACGTCATTCATCGACCTGTTGCTGCTGACCAATGTGTAGCCAGGCGAGCTGGCGAGTTATTCAGCGCGCTCTGCAAATTCTTTGGTGTCAGTTGTTAATCGATCGGCGTCTTCACAAGAAAGCATGGTATCCAGCGTCGTCTGAACTTTGCGGCTGTAGAGAAGGTGAAACGGTGTAAATCGCATTGTTTCTTGAACGGCGGTGTTATAAGTGAACGTCACATAATGCAAAATGCGATCCCATGTTTTGTGTTGGACGTCGATGTACATGGAGATAATGTTTGCGACTGTCTTATTTAGTCGCTCGGCGAGCCCATTGCTCTGTGGATGGTAAGCAGTCGTCAATCAATGCCTGGTGTTACTTAGTTGAAAAACTTAATAAGATGTGCAGTGAACGCTGTTCCTCTGTCGGTTATCACTGTAGATGGAGCACCGTGGCACAGAGCAATGTGGCACTTGAAGAACTCCGCTACCTCAGAAGCCGTGGCTCGTGGTATCACCTCTGTCTCAGTATAGTGTGTCAGATAGCCAGTTGCAACAATGACCCATTTGTTGTCGTTGGTCAATAAAGGAAATGGGCCAAGAACGTCCATTCCGACTTGGTCAAATGGCTTGTGAGGTAGATCGATTGGCTGAAGTAATCCTGCCGGCTTGCTTGGTGGTGACTTGCGACGCTGGCATTCACGACAGCTCTCAATGTACTGCTTCACGCTTGCTAAAAGTCCGGGCCAGTAGTGCGTCTCGCATACTTTGGCGAGCAGTCACGAGTAACCTAAATGACCAGATGTGGGCTCGTCATGACACGCGGAGAGAACTTCGTCCAGCATGTCCTTCGGAACGGCAAGGAGGTAAGCGCGGCTCGTAAAACGGCCGTTTTTCTTGTACAGGACATAATCGCAGAGGCAAAAAGACGTTGCGACGCGAGACAGATGGCGAGGTGTAACGCTGTTACGACCCTCTAAATAGTCGATGAGCGGTTGAATCTCTTCATTCTCTCGCTGCCGTCTGCTCAAGTCCAAAGAGCTTAGGGCGCCCAGAAAACCATCATCGTTCTTTCCTTCCTGATTGACTAAATGTATGGGCGCATGCGACAGTGTATCAGCATCTTCGTGCTTCCATCCAGACTTATAGACGATGGTCACATCAAATTCTTGTAGACGCAAGCTCCACAGGGCCAGTCGTCCTAAAGGATCACGTATGTTCCCCAACCAGCAGAGCGCATGGGGGCATGGTGGTCCGTCACCACTTTGAATGGACGACCATGGAGGTACGGGCGAAACTTTAACGGCCATAGTACTGCGAGACACTATTTTTCTGTGGTTGTGTAATTCACCTAAACATGAGACAGTGAGTGGCTGGCATAGGCTATGACTCATCTTTTGCCATGTTGATGCTGGACGAGCGTGCGCCAAGGCCGATGTTACTGGCATCAGTGTGCACCTCTGTGTCAGCATCATCGTCAAAATGCGCAAGAACGGGGGCGGACTGCATCCGCTGTCGTAGTTCGGCAAAAGCAGCCTGTTGCTCAGTAGCCCATACAAACTGTGTGTGGTCTTATGTAAGGTGAGTCAAGGGTTCCGTTATCTTCACAAACACTAATAAATTGTCAATAGTAGACGCACAAGCCCAAAAAGAACTGAACAGCCTTTTTGTCTGTAGGAGGCGGAAACGCAGCTACAGCGGCAAGTTTGTGAAGATCGGGTTGGACTCCTTTCGCGTTCACTACATGGCCAAGGAACTTCAGCTTGTCATAGCCTAAGTGACACTTTTCCGGTTCGAGTGTAAGATCTGCTGATCGAATAGCCTCTAGCACACTCCTGAGGCTGGAAACATGTTGCTGGAATGTTTCAGAAAAAATGACTACATCATCAAGGTATACGAGACAAGTTTGCCACTTCAGACCAATGAGCACAGTCTCCAACATTTGCTGGAAAGTGGCGGGCACGGTGTCCATTGCGCTGGAAAGGAAGGACTCGAAGTTCATTCAAGCCATCAGGGGTGTGGTCTCGCTTGTAAACCTCAATCTGCCAGTACTCACTTTTTAAATCCAAAGAGGAAAAATAGTGGGCGCGGCGTAATCAGTCTAACGAGTCGTCGATGCGTGGCAGCGGATACACATTCTTTTTAGTCACCCTGTTCAGCTTCCAGTAATCGACGCAAAGACGTAGTGTTCCGTCTTTCTTTTTGACTAGGATGACCGGAGAGAACCACGCGCTGTTAGAAGGCTCGATAATGCCATCGTCAAGCATTTCTCAAACTTGTGTATGGATGGCTTCTCGTTCCTTCATTGACATGCGGTAAAGCTGCTGTTGTACTGGTGGGGGTCGTTGTAAGTGGTGATTCTGTGCCTAATGATCGAAGTCTGGCGCACCTTAGAGGAAGTAGCGAAGCATGACTTGATTTCAAGCAATAGTTTTCGCAGTGCTGTTTGGTTTTCTGGTGAGAGGTCAGAGTTAATTTCGATATTGTTTAGAGACGTATCGACGGCCTCCACTGCGTCCGACGTGCAGCAGGTTGAAACGGTTCCTAATTTATCTGCAAAGACTAAAGAAGTGTCACAAATAAGGTGCCGGTGTTCGTTACTGAAATTTGTAACTGGCAGTTGAGATCGGCCATACTCTTAGCCACACAAACACCTCGAGTCAGCAGGTATTCAAAATTTCTTTCTGCAATCGCTTCACCATTTCGCAATCCACAGCATGTGACGTCGACTGTAACACTGGCTTTGGAGGGAGCGTTAACACTTTCAGCAGAAACACGAAGTACGCCAGCACACTGTTGACCGTCCTGCTTGCCGATTACTCGGTGGGCTGAGAAGGTGATGCGATGCTCTTGAAGATCAATGACAGCTCCATACTCCTGCAGAAAGTCAACACCAAGAATGGCGTCGCATGAACATTCACGGAGCACTAGGAAACTTGCTACGAAAGTAAAACCGCAGACCCGAACTCTGCTCATGCAGGTTTTAAACGAAGAGACAGTGTGGCCACCAGCAGTTTGAATCATGGAGCCATGCCAGGGCGTGATTACCTTTCTTAATAGTGTGGTCATTTTCCCGCTTAGTATCGAATAGTCAGCCCCGGTATCCACTAAAACACCAACTGCATAGCTGTCAATCAGCATCGGTATATCCAGAGAAAGCTGCACATACCGTTCAGTCGAATCTACGTCCTTGCCTGCTAGCATCAATCAGAGGTGTTCAGCACGTCCACTGCCAGCGACCTCGCATCCAAAAGTCGCTTTCGTTAGTTTTCCCGGCTGGGACTGGGGGACCGCGCGCCAGGATTTCGCTGGGGCGGAGATGAAAAGCGCCTCGGTGACGGTGAGTGCGACTGCCAACCAGAAGGCGGTGGCATGCGCAGCTCAGCCCGGTAGTCCTCAATGTCCCGGGCTCACTGGCCATACCAAGGAGGCGCTGAATATACTGAAAAGCTCCGCAGCCCGAGGCGCCAGTATAAGCTCTGGCAGTACAAATGGTCTGCTTCACCGCAGTGGAAGTACAGAGGTCGGCGGTCAGGAGTGCGCCAAACATCAAATTTCCGATGCGATGCGCGTCTTTCGTCGAGGTAATGTGCTGGTTGTTCGGCAAGATGTGCAGGACTGGCATAAAGAAGGGTGGCAGCGTGCATGTGTTCTCGTAGTACCGGAGCGGCTGCGTCGACTGAAGTGCAACTGTAGGAGGTGCCTTAACGAACAGTGGGGAAGAGGAAGAAGGGCGCTTCAAGGCTTCCGCATAGGTTGCACGGTGGTAGTCAGCCAGGGTGGGTGTGGTGATATCCAGAATCACAAGGTCGCGAAGGGCCTGCTGCATCTCGTCCTTGACGATTCTTGCAATGGAAATCGCCATAGGGAGTGGTGGTGATGCCTTTTGCAGCTCCTCGCGTACTACAGAGCGGATAAGGTCGCACAGACACTCGGTGTTGCTCCAAATAGCCGTGAGAACTTGAGCAGCAGACGTGTTGTTCACTTGCCGCTCATACAGGGTGGATCGATGCTGAAGCATCTTTTTTATTGTGACGGCCTTGGACTAAAACTCGGCGACTGTTTTCGGAGGGCTCCTTACAAGGTCAGCCAAAAGCATGCTCCTTAACTCCCTGCATCAGGTGACGCAACTTCTCCTCTGTCATTCTCTGATCAGCCCGTCTGAACAGGCACATCATATCTCCGACATAGGTCATGACAGTTTCATTGGGCTGACAGTTTCATTGGGATGCGGGCCAGGATTGCTCGTTCCGCTCGTTCATGGCGATCAGCACTTGTGTAAGTATCCAGCAGCCGGCGGCAGAATTTGGGCCACGACGTCATCTCCTGGTTCAGGTACCACGTACGTGCTCCGTCCTCCAAGTAGAAGTACACACGTCGTAGTTTGGCTGCATCGTTCCATTCGTTCAAGGCAGCCACGTGCTCGAAGTCCACCAACCAGTCCGCGACGTCTTCGAGCTCGGTGCCATGAAATTGTGTCGAAACCTGTGGAGTTTCGAAGGTGTGCCAAGTTGCTGTTGGGTTTTCCATACCTGTTAAAGTGGTTTGAATGGATGTGCTCATCATACTGGTGTGAACTGTAACGTCAACTTCGAGTGGTAATTCCATGATCCTGCGCAGGCTGGTCCGATCAACGGGAGTGTTGACTCGCACTGGACTTGTGGTACAGCTTCCAGGAGGGGTCTGAAACATCCGTGAGAGGCTACCCAGCACCTCCACAAATTGTCACGTCGCTCCAGGGGTCTAAAGAAGGTTTATTAAGGTCTGAGGAACAGGGCTCTTACCAAGTGCGTCGGTTGGGCTTGCTCGCCAGAGCGGGGACATGCGCGCACTTCTTTCCTTAGTGGTGTGAACATTCGCCTTGGCATACGACCCACTACTAGAAGTTGGTGGGTAGGTGATAATATACAGCTGTGCTGAGGCGGCATTGCACTCTTTGCTGAGAGTACAGAGTGGGGGAAAAGGAAAGACAAAGATTGTACATAAATAAGCACTTGTGCACTATGTGCATCCTCTGTTTTTTTCTCTTTGCACACTAGGTTCTTTACAAATATCAAAGCTTGGTTAACCTCCCTGCCTTTCCTCTCTATTTATCTCTCTCTCTTTATTTACAAATATCAAATATAAGAATTCTTCACCACCACTACATAAATTGCATACCTTTCGTCAAAGCCTGAATGTCGCTTGTTAGGAAGTGCTTCGTGTTGTCTGCTCATTAAGCTTTCATGTGGCCAGGGTAGCAATGTGAGTTTCACAAAAAGTTTATCGCACTGAAATGTTTATTGGGTAGTGTCTTGTTGTACACACAATTCTTTATTCGAGCTAGCTGGCATGGTGCAAATGTGACTCTCAAAATGGCCCTGTACTACTTATGGAACATCTTTGTTTTGCAGGACGATTTAGCTGTCAATCGGGATAAAGTGGACCAAGTTTCTCGTTGCTTCAAGGAAAAACTCAAAGCCTCTGCAACGGTAAAGTATGGAGTAGCTTTACTTATTAATGCGATGGTATGAAATAGCTCGTTTCACACAAGCTTTGTTGTTCAACTTGTTGTTAATGTTGACATCATTGCTTATGAGTGAAAAATCATTTTGTCCACAACCGAAAAGTGCAGAAAAATGCAAATAAAATAAATAAATAAAATGTTTGGTATGAATGAGATATGAACCCAGGCCCTCTAGAGGCAAGCAGATGTACTACCCCAGAGCTATGCTATTTGTTTAAACAGCTTTGGAAAAAAACACTATGTGATTATCATTTAGTGGAAATAGTCTGCTCAATGCAATGTGAGATTGCATGGCAGAAACGTAGAATCATGCCAGAACATTGGATTGTATAACAAATGGTTCTTTTAAAGGCCCAACAGTTGCACAGTGCTCGGACATAATTAATCATCAGCTGCAAAAACATCAACGAAGAAGAGTAGCGGCATACGTTTGCGTGTTGCCTTACAGACGTTTAGTGGGCCCTTCGCTGATTTGCAAAAAAGGTATGTTGGCGTAGTGGGCACTTAACAACTGTTCTTGCTGTAGGCATTCTGGGATAGCTTGAAACGACCAATGATAGGCATACAGTGATTTGTATCTTTACAGCATGGTTGAGACGTGCACAAAGTACCGAACCTATGTCAGCAGTTCAGAAGGCGATATACGCAATGCCCAATTACGCTATTGAATTCTATTCTTGAGGATTATAATGATATGTGGGGTTTAACATCACAAAACCACCGTATGATTATGAGAAATGCCAAGTGGAGGGCTCCGGAAATTTCGACCATGAGGGTTCTTCAACGTGCATCCAAATCTGAACACGGGCCTACAACATTTCCGCCTCCATCGAAAATGCAGCCGCTGCAGTCGGGATTCGATCCTGCGACCTGCGGGTCAGCAGCCGATTACCTTAGCCACTAGACCACCACAGCAGGGTTCTATTCTTGAAGGCGAAGCTCAAGCGTCCCTTAAGGTTTTGTTTTCTTCTATCCACTGAAACCTTCATGGTTAAAGGGGTCCTGCAACACTTATTCAAGTAACTCAAAAGTAATTTTGAAATTATATGTGGGCTTCACAAAAAGTTTAAAAACATACTCATCATTAAGGTTAGTGTAAACATCAGCTGAATATGTATGATTATATGTATCAGCTCAATATTACACCAATTCATGTGGTATTAAATTATGGAAAATTAATGCATCTTTTATTTTAATCTAGCTTTTTTTTACCCGTGGTTTCGAAAGCACATCACAGGTCCCCAGTGATGGAGTCGTGATGGGGATGGAGTCGTGAAGCATGACTTATGAAATGCTACATCAATGCTGACCGAGTCTAGTTAAAGTGTTATATTTTCTTGAAGTGCAGTAAGACCTATTTTCTGTGAGAGTCAACGCTCAGTGAACGGTGGCGCGAAATAAAGCCAGTGAAACACATCGCACTCCCCGTTTTCAGAATGCAGGTGCAGTCATTCTTCTTTGCGGACCTGCTGGTTCGGGAAAAACAGCGACGCTACGCTGCCTTGCAGCAGAAGAAGGCTTTACCATCTGCGAATGGATCAACCCAGTTTCCCTTACTGCGAGAACGGGTATGCTATGCTATTGAGAAGGCGTGGTGTGCTATATAGCATGCTGTGGTATGCTGCATAGAAAGCATTATGCTATAGACGTGGCCGACAGTCGTTGTGTTGTCATGAAATCGGAGTAATTCAACGTATTTGTGGAAGGGACATGCTATACAGTGGATCATATTATTTTTGCTAGTTGCATTTTTGGTAAATTTTTTTACTGGTCTTTTTAGTACTATTATGATTTTTTTATTGGTAGTTATATACTATAAACTGTATTCTAACAGAGCCAAAGAGTCGGCTTTATCCAGGTTTACAACCTTTTCCTGACTGATAACAGCCTGAATGAAGAAAAATATATTAAAATTCATGACATTGCACTGTCATTTTAGTATAAATGTTTCAGTACAAAGTCTAAGAAATGCAATATTGACATCCGGTTTCACTTTCACTAGAACCCTAGTTACTGCAAAACAATGAAAAGATAGTTTTCCAAGTATAATTTGCGAGGTACTTTTATTTCAAATTTCTTGAATAAAAGGTTTCTGTAATCAAATATTGAAACAAGGCCCTTGTTTTTCTTTTTCTTCCTTTTCTGTTATCTTCAGTAACTAAAACTTGATATGGCTATTTTTCTAGCACTTAAAACAAGAAATACAGAGGGGAAATAACAACAGATGTGACCTGTATTTAGCAGATGGCTAGAAATAAGGATTTAATGCTGTGCCATTATGGTAGGAAATTTCAAAGTTGAGAATTCGATGCCTCTCTTGCCCCCATCAGTATGGATGTGAAATGTGAAGCACACGTCAACATTGGTTTAGATTTGCTTCCCATAAATGATGGCAATTTTGCACTCTTTTTCTAAAAAAAAAAAACCAATGAAATAACCATGCCAGTGCCATTTGTTACATTACAAGACCCAGAAACAGGAAACCCGATCTTTCAGCAAAATTTTCAGCCAGTACTTAGCAGCTTTAAACTGAAAATAACATGTGCAACTGTATTGACCACTGCACGCTAAAATTGTCACAAACCCCTTAATACCATTTCAATCCTGCCCCAAAGACCAACAATGCTAGAAGCACAGCCATTTGGTTTCATACTCATTTTGATTGTGTAAGCTGCTTTTGAATGCCATTATCATCCTCATTAGTTTAGCTAATTATCATGTAAATTTATACTGAGATATACAGTAATTAAGTCATCATGTGACTAATACCATTTTCATTGTTACTCTTGTACAAAGTGCATTTGTATATTACTACAGGACATTGTAATATTTTGGGAGCAGAAGTTGTATTTAACATAACTAATGTGGAGAGTGATTGATATGTGGGGTTTAACACCCCAAAACCACCATATGATTATTAGAGACGCCGTAGTGGAAGGCTTCGGAAATTTAGACTGCCTGGGGTTCTCTAACGTGCACCCAAATCTGGGCACACAGGCCTACAGCATTTTTGCCTCCATCGAAAATGCAGCTGCCGTAGCCGGGTGTTTATTTATGAAGGTAATTATTGAGTAACCTTTATTTTGATTAAATCCTGTGTCGTGGGTTCGTACTACCCGTGTTTCATTTCTTTAGAATTCAATACAAACTGGGATTTTGGAAGAAGCAGCGGACAAGTTGAGGAGTTTGAAGACTTCCTTTTTCAGTCGAGTCGCTACGCCTCACTTCTTACTGGAGACTCGGCAAAAAGGGTTGTGCTTGTAGAGGTAAGAGTTTGTAACTGCATGAGCTACATGGAGCTCTCTTTGTACACAGCAAGGCTAAATGACAAGACTTGCCTCATTTGTGCTATTGCTGCCTTACTAAAGCCTCCACTCATGTTGTTGAAATGTACATTCAAACCTCCATATAACAATGCTTTATCTTACACAAAATTAAGTTCGTTTTGCATGTATTTCGAAAATTAAAGGTACATATAGTTGACACTATATCTATTGCAAGACTATTGTTCATTTACTTTGTTATAACCAATATTTCATTACATCAGGGTTCGTTATATCGAGGTTTGAGTGTAGTCCGCCTATAGTGTTTTGCCATTTGAGTTGTTATGCAAAGTTATTATGCCCCTTAACTCGTTGGGGCACTTTTTACACGACTTTGTACACAATATGTTTGTTCTACTGCATCTTCTAGTCGCTAAAGAGCAATGTACGTATAGTTTGGATGAATTGAACCTCCCGAATAGTAAAAGTATGCCTTTATTTAGCTTAAGTTTTGCAGTGTATGAATTGTTACACATGATAATTTTGTGAAGGCACTACCACATTTGACAAGCTGCTTTATGCGAGCCATACATAATTTTATTTTCTCAGAATTAATATACAATAAAAGCTTGGTAATGTGAATTTAATGAGATCAGGAAAAACTTAAGAATTAACTGAATACTGAATTATTGAAAGTACGGAGAAAGTAATAAACAAGTGTCCATTAGACGAATGCATTTGTTTTGTTTTTGCTGGCGCTCTTTGGCCATCAAATGGCCCTTGCACCAAAAAACACCATATATCATCATGTTTTGTTTTTAATAAATATATGTGTATTTAGTACTTATATTATATTATAGCAGTGTAAAACTCATAATTTTTATCATTCACGACTTTGATCACAGTCTCACTGCAACTCGAAACCCCCAGTACAAAGCCGAAATGTGCTCTGAACTCTCTTTGTTAACCCTCTGAGGGTCACAATTTTTTGTGAAATGCGTGCTAAAAATGTGTAATTATTTATTGCTGAAATAAATTTTCTATGTCATTCTATGTCAAGAAAAAAAATTTTCTTAAATTTTGTTTTGTGACCTCAATGTGACGAAATATTTTTTGTTACATACACACGGTTTATTCGTGGGTAACAACATACAAAATCCCCCCTCCCCAAACACTTGCACGACTTTTTATAAATAAAAATTACGCATTGCATTAAAAATAGCTTATAGATCTACAAAAATAAGTATACCAGGGTACTTCTCCGGTACAAAAAAAAATGTTTTTCCTCGAACACTTAACACTGGGAAATAGTCACTTTTTATCCGATCCGGATCATCTCACCGCGCATGCTTTCGAGATGTTGCTTCTTTATCATCATTCCAGTCTGAACAGTTGGCTAATTCCCGTTTGACGAACTGACATCCAGTGAATCAGATTCTAATTTGTCATTTGAGGAGAAGTCCACATCAAAAGAACCATATCTGTACTCCCTGGCAACAGAGCAACCAGCGTGCACTTTCATGGTGTTAGTGAACTGCGCATGCGAACGCGTGGAAGAAAACTGTTGGGTTGTTCGCCCATCTGGAAAACAAAAGGAGTGGAAAAGCTATAATAATCCTTCATTTTTATTGTTAACGAGGCTGAATTAGTTTTTCCGAGTCCCCAAAACTGGAAACACAGCCACGGAAGCATCGTTTGTGTAATTTAGCGCCGCACCGAAACAAATGTAGTTGCGCCTAGGAAATAAATAAACAAGGGAGTAAGAAGTGGTCACCCTTTTAGAGATTACAAACCTGACAGCCATCAGCTTTGTGAGCGTAGGAAGCGATCGCCACCTTAAGGACGAAACTGGAACCAGCCGCACCACGTACGCGTGTTCAGATGCGCAAGTAAAAACTGGCACGCCGCTTTAGAAAGAAAAAAAAAAGATGTAAATAAAAAGAGAAACGGAAGGACATCGGCACAAAAAAAATTTCACGTATTGAGGAAGCTTGGAAGAACATGAAAAGTGACAGGAATGATCGAAAAAAAAAAAAAAAAGTTTTCAAATCAGCCACCCAATGGGCGAGCTCGAATGTGCAAGCGATAGCTGGTGCACCGTTTTGGGAAAAAAAAAGAAAATAAAAAAGACGGAAACACATCAGCACATAAAATAAATAAATAAACACGTATTTTCAAAGCTTGGCAGCACATGCGAAGTAAGAGAAGTGATAGAAAAAGACGCATGTTTTAAACAAACAGACAGTGCCGTGCATGTACGGTGAAAACTTTCGTGCCTGTTAGGTGATGCCTTACATGTGTGACGAAAACTGTCGAAGGGCTGAGTACCGCCACCACAAACATGACCTCATGAACATGGCGATAATTTTTTTTGCTGGAAAAATGGCTGGCAGCAGAGCTTTTTTCCTCCAAAATGTAGCTGGTGAGCGTTTTGTTGGCTTGCAGCTCATGTTCATCAGCTTCCAGCATGTTTGAGTTGGGGGTGTTGTGCTCCTGTTAAATGAAGCTAACGAGTGCCACATTTGTGGTGGATGAAACTGTGGTCACAAAGGGCACGATCACTGCGCTCACTCAGTTTGGTTGTTCGTGAACCCCATTTTTGCTCCTTCACAATGCACATCTGGAGCACCTTGCGCTTGTTGCGATCATCCGAAAGAACTGGGTTGTGACCAAATATGATGAAATCAACAAGAGTTTCATCCTATTAAGCAATACATATAAGGGCTAGAGAACACATCTGAATTATCTGAGGTAAGCTTTTTCTGTAACTAGAAAGAAAATTGTCCATATTTATATGCTGAAGTTTGATTATTTTTATACAAATATGGAACATGAATGATGTCAGGAGAAAAATATATTTAATTAGCAGTTAATTAACTTTCATTACGCCAAAGCACGCAAGTCAAACTATTCTATGATTATGTTTGTTGCTATCGAACATAGAGTACCTTTGAGTAATGGTTAAATTTTATGCATTAGCGAATGGTTCTCGATGGGTCACGCTTGAAAGAGTTAAGTGCCCAAAATAAATTATGCTGGCACCTGCTAGAGTCACATGTGAGGCTCTTAGAGCCTATTTATAGCTTGATACAACTAATATTTTTAATGACAGCTGTGTTACAGTGGCTTTGCAACACTTTTCAAACATGGCTAGAAAACGGTGCAGTCTAGGCTGCTGCTAATGTGAGCAAGCTATTAGTGCACCACACATAACAGAGAAATCGCAATTCTTTAAATTTATTTAGTTTTCTCGTGTACATGGGGTTTCATATGGGTGAGGGGAGAGGGCACATCTTTTTCTTGTTTTACATTGAGCAAGAAAACTGAGAAAAATCAATAAATTTCTTGCTTGTACATACGCGATGACCTATTCACACAAGATTGGAATGTCAAACAATCGAGTAAACAGTCGAGTAATTAATGATCAGGTTGCCGATATGCTCCGACGCGACGTTATTCGGCCCTCGGACAGTCTATGGGCATCTCCTGTTGTTCTTGTTGTGAAGAAAGACGGTTCTGTGCAGTTCTGTGGGGACTACAGACGGCTCAATAAGATCACTCGCAAGGATGTTTATCTTCTGCCACGCATTGATGACGCGATTGACAGCCTTCATGGAGCCGATTTTTTTTCTTCTCTTGATCTGCGCTCGGGCTGAAGACGCTCGACCAAAGACTGCCTTCGTCACGCCAGACGGCTTGTAAGAGTTCAACGTCATGCAATTTGGTCTATGTAATACAACTGCGACTTTTGAGCGCATGATGGACACCATTCTGCGCAACTTGAAATGGTACACGTGCTTGTGTTACCTCGACGATGTCATTGTCTTCGCTCCGGATTTCTCCACGCATCTCCAACGTCTGAAAGAAGTTTTCGCACGTGTGAGCAATGCCGGCTTGCAACTAAATCTGAAAAAGTGCCGCTTTGCAGCACGGTAACTCACCATTCTGGGGTACGTCGTGTCCAAAGACGGCATTCTTCCTGATCCTGCCAAGCTTCTGGCCGTGGCCGAATTCCCCAAACCTGCATCTGTCAAAGAACTGCATAGTTTCGTGGGCCTGTGCTCATACTTCCGACGCTTCATACGAAACTTTGCCACGATCATATCACCGCTGACGAAGCTCCTTGGAAGTAACGGGCCCCTCAATTCGTGGTCATCTCAGTGCGACGACGCGTTCGCGAAGCTCCGCCATTTGTTGACGTCGCTTCCCATTCTACGCCACTAGGACCCTACAGCCCCAACGGAGGTGCACACGGACGCCAGCGGTGTAGGCCTCGGCGCTGTCCTGGCGCAGCGCAAACCAGCATTCTCTGAATATGTCGTAGCATATGCAAGTCGTACGCTCGCGAGAGCTGAGACAAACTACACCGTCACGGAGAAAGAGTGCCTGGAGATCGTCTGGGCCCTTACAAAGTTTCGACCTTATTTGTATGGTCGCCCATTCGATGTCGCCACCGACCATCATGCACTATGCTGGCTTTCATCATTAAAGGATCCCTCAGGCCGTCTCGCCCGTTGGGCTCTTCGCTTACAAGACTACGACATCCGTGTGCTGTACCGCAACGGACGCCAGCATGCTGACGCCGACGCCCTCTCGCGCTCCCCTCTGCCTGAAGGTGATGTGCTCTGCTCAGTATCCTCGGCTGCTGTTTCTGCCATTGATGTTGACATCATCGCTACCGAACAGCGAAAGGATAATTCGATCGGCCCGCTCATCGACTTGCTCTCTGATCCATCCGCAACGCCATCCACGCGTGCCTTGCGTCGTCAAGCTCGCCATTTCGCCATCCGTGACGACCTTCTACACCGACGCAATTACGACGCCGATGGCCGGCAGTGGTTACTCGTGATACCCCGCAGTCTGCGGTCAGAGATATGTGAATCCTTCCATTCTGATCCGCAATGCGCGCACTCTGGGGTATTCAAAACCTACCGTCGCATACGACAACGCTACTTCTGGCGTGGGATGTACCGCTACGTGCAGCAGTTCGTTCGCTCTTGCCTCACTTGCCAACTCTCAGCACACATGTCGCACGCTGGTCTGCAACCGTTACCTTGCCCTGACCGTCCCTTTGGGCGCGTAGGTATCGATTTGTATGGACCACTTCTTCTGACGTCGGCTAGTAACCGCTGGGCCATCGTCGCCATAGATCATTTAACGCGATACGCCGAAACCGCCGCTCTCCCTGCGGCTATTGCGCGTGATGTTGCGTCCTTCCTGCTGCATCGATTCATACTGCGCCACGAACCACCCCAAGAGCTTCTCAGCGATCAAGGCCGTGTCTTGTCGGAAGTCGTCGAAGCCATTCTGACGAAGTGCCCTTCTGTCCACCGCAAAACTACTGCTTACCACCCGCAGACAAATGGCCTCAGCGAACGGTTTAACCGCACTTTTGGCGACATGCTTTCAATGTACGTAGCTGCCAACCACACTAATTGTGATAATATACTGCCCTTCGTCACCTACGCCTACAACACCGCCCCTCAGAGCACGACCGGTTTTTCACCTTTCTACTTGCTGTACGGAAGGCATCTGTTGCACACCATGGACACGATACTCCCGTACACGCCGGATCCATCTGAGTGTGCACCCATTTCTGAGACAGCCAGGCTTGCTGAAGAGTGTGGCAAGCTTGCCAAGACTTTTACGACACATGAGCAAGAGCGGCAGAAGAGTATTCGTAATGGCTCCACCACTTCTGAGCCCACGTTCCTTTCTGGTGCGCTTGTATGGCTCTCAATCCCGACCTCTGTAGCTGGCCTCTCTTCCAAACTACTTCCCAAATAGGCCCCTACCGTGTCATTGAGCGCACCTCACCCGTCAACTATCTGATCGAACCCGTTGAACAATCTTCGGACATGCGCCGCCGTGGGCGCAACATCGTCAACGTGGAGCCCCTGAAGGCTTATTATGACCCGCTCATAGTAACAAGCTGTTAGGTCACCAGGCAGCTCCCTCTTCGACCCCGGGGTAATTGTAGCCAAGCCTCCGAACTCTGAAATGGGTCGAACTCTTGAGTACCTCCTAGTGGGGCTATCCAACAAGGACGCTGCTCGCGCTGAGAGTCCGTGCTTGGCCGTGACTGTCACCATTGTGTATGTTCGCTGGTTGCCAGCTAATAAATGCCTTAACAAATTACACAATGCAAAGAGTAATAGGTAAGCATAAAATACTACTGATGAACTTCAGATTTTGTGTCAAAAACTGTCAATTTTGTATCAGAAACTGCCAAACATTTCTTTCCCTCTCCTCAGCAATATTGTCATCAACGATGCAGCAGGCGCAAGCAAGCGGACATGACAGTTATTGGTTGATAAAACAAAGGCTGTGGCAGTCGAACCACATGTCGTGTAGGTGCTAGTTTCCCACAGGGCGATACCACGTTTCACCGCTGTGTGCATCTGAACTGGAAGAACCGGCCAATTAGATGAAAGAACTGAAAATGCACAAAGCCAGGGCTTGAGATGACGGGACATACCCTTTTGGTTGTTATTTCACACTTGCTGTGCCACTGCCCCTCCTCTATGTAGCTTCGAGTGTGTTCGTGGCAATGAATAAAGAAAGAAATAGATTTTGTGTGAAGAACTTAGCGAGTTTATACGAGTGCTTGATGTACACACACTAAAAGGTTCTGCGGGAGCAGATCCATGTGGCAACAGTGTTCAGTACTGAGGTATTTCTACGATAACTTTGAAAGGTGTTGTGGGGTCCTTTGAAGTTTCTGCATCTTTAGCTTTTTACAGACACATTTCTTATTTTCAGGACATACCAAACATTTTTATCAGGGACGTGGAAAGTCTGCACCGTGTCCTCAGGTAAGTGCCAGATGACTGAATAAACAGTCTTAAATGTGGAGATAATAAATTTTGATGCCATTGGTATTTTTCTTGTTTACGTGAGGATTCTCTTTCTTTTTGAAGAATGTGCCATAGATGTGCTGTTGCACCTCTCGTATTTATTATCAGCGATTCGTCCGACAAACTGGAACATAGACTCTTCCCAGAGTCTTTTATCAAGGAACTAGAGGTCACAAAAATCACGTAAGCGAACTTCTTTGGTAAATTTGCAAGCACTAATTGCAAAAGAAGAGAAGACAAACCTCTCTAATTCTTCTGCTTTATCTCGTACTTTTCAGGTTCAATGCTATTGCAACAACCTTTGTCACAAAAGCTCTTTGTGCGTTGCTTGATAAAGCTGTGGTAAGTAAACCGTGTGGCATGCTATGGAAGTAACACCCTTGGTAACTGTTGAAGAAAGCTTTAACATTATATGCAGCTGGTTGCAAAAGTTTATGAGGCAGGAGTTGTGAGTATTTGCAATGTTATTAAGGCTTGTAGTTTCTTAAGTAACTGTATATAACATAAAAAAAACTTGGCAGTAAGAGCCAGGTCTTGCCCGCCGATATTGTGCTTGGACTGTAGAACAAGAGAGAAAGCAAAATAATACATACCTGGTGTCTTTATGTGCCCTGGCATCACTTCCCCCAGCATTAAGTTGTTTTTATTGTTGTGACAGCAACAGTTACAATAACTTGTTTGTTCCAGCGTAACGCTTCTGCTTTTTATTTCTTTGACCTTAGAATGGTCAGTATTTCCTGACAACCTGTGAGAACGGTGCCTCATTGTGGTTATTCTTACTATTGTGTCACCACAGCATAACTAATTTATGCTATAGTCAATAAATTTTGAATTTAGCATGCCTAGTTGCATAAACAATTTTTGTTATTTTTGGTTTTCTGTACTGTGTTGCAGCAATTGCAAGCCATCACCCACGAACCCACGGCCGACGATATTGACAGCATTGTTGCTGCAAGCAATGGAGACATTCGTAGTGCCATCAACGCTCTTGAGTTCTTCTGTTCTCCTCGACAGTGTGAGTGTTGTTCAGGCCCTTGTTTGCATCCTCGGCCACATTCACTAATGTGTGCTCTTACAATGTACCAGGCATGGGCCCTGTAAAAAGTAAGACTGCTGCAAAGAAACAGTGGAGTGGCGCCTGCAAGAAGCGGCGAAAGAAGGCGGCTAAACCTGATGTGCGTAATTGTGGCATCGGACGAGACGTGCCTCTGACCTTGTTCCATTCACTGGGGAAAATACTGCATTGCAAGCGTAAACAACCAGACTGCTCCAAAACAGGTGTGTTTGTGTATGTGTGCATGTGCATTTGTGTGTGCACATGCTTGTGTGTGGCTTCTAATTAATTTGATCAATGTGTTGTAGCGCTTGTTTTGCAGGGCTTGTTGAGGGAAGAGGAAGTGATATTAACATATGTATGTTTGAATCTTGGTGCTAGCTTTCTTATAAAAACGAAGGCATAAGTTGTGAAACTGCTTGAATGGCTTGCATTAGAGGATTTTGTTCATTAGCAATGACTTCAAAACAATGGTACAATACTAATGTCAGCAAAAAAGTGCAGTACATGTAAGGTGTTACTAAAAGCTGCCAGAGCCATGCAACAGTGTTGCTTACCTATTTCTGGAAAATGCCCAAGCAACAATCAAATTACCTTACTTTACTCTCTACACAATTTTGTTAACCTGCGGTTTAACCTACGCCTAAGAATAGCACAGGATAACAATAGTAGAGTACGAACTACCCTATTTATGTGATTGTAATGCAGCCACAATTGTAACACGACATGTGACTTCTAATTGCATCCAGGAAAAAAAATAGAATTTCAGTATTCAATTGTAATGTGAGGTTTGACTTTTAAGTAGCAAAAATCTGGTAAAATGTTGCGTTAGATTTGAGTAAATACGGTATACTTCACCGTACGACGTGCAGACATGCGCTAGTGCTGAAGTCGAAAGGGGTTTGAAAATTAGTTTTGAAGAGAGGCTAAGGAATTTGAAAGGCAGCAGCTGGGAAGAGAAAGTGTTTGGGTAAGTGTATGGGAAAATTTTTGACTCATTCAAAAACAAAAAAAAAAAACAAAAACAAGGAGGCTTATTACAGAGGATGCAGCTGGCAGTGTAAGTGGCATGGTAGCAAAGGGCATTAAGTCAAACATCATAGCGATGGAAAGTATCCACTAGATAGCAATGATGGAAAGAAAACCAGCTCTGAGTAACTACCAAGAGGGTAAAGACAGAATAAGCAAGGATACTTACGATAGTCACTGCATGAAGCGAAGTCGGTTCGCCTCAGAGCGTATAGTTATAAATTGAGATGAAATACAGGAGATAAATGCACATGCGTGGGGAAGGTAAGGAAACAACAAAGCATGTGTTAATTAGACGTGTAATTGTACACTCGTGTGTATGTATGTCAGTGCATAAAGCCTCTGGTTTTAGGAGCAACATTGGAGGTGGGCAATAGAAATAAGTAAAAGGCGACTTGTGGATTGGTGGCGGAATGGTAGGCAGAAAGCAAGAAAAAGAAAGGAGCAGAAAAAGTCATGTTAATCTGCGATAAAATGCAGAATGTTGGGCAATCAGTATATAAAGTTTTTTTTTTTTCAGGAAGAAATTTCAGCTTAACAAAATTAGGCAATAATAATATAATAATAATAATAAGACAAAGAAGAAGAGGACAAAGAAGGACAACAATAACAAGATGTTTAGCATGGTAGAGTATAGGTCACTATTCAATTTTGAAAGCGACGCTCTTTAATTCATACATCTATTGTCATAGAAAAAACTTGCATGGCCCTCTACTAGAATTTTTTAGGCTTCTGCATTATTTAGGCTTCCGTTAAAATTCAAATACCTCAAATATTTGAGCGATTATTACAGCATTTTAATTCGCTTCAAATAGAACTTAAGTTACTGAAAATTTCGAAGTATTCGAGATGCACTAATAGATATACAAAAATGCGCATGTCATCTTTTGTAGTAGCTTTGCTGCATTGGATGGGTGCTAAGCCGTGAAAGCATCTGCTCAGGTGTACACAAATCCACATAAGATTTTTGTAAATGTGGCTTCACTGTGGTAGAGTGGTGCTAAGCCGTGAAAGCGCTTATTCAAGTGTATATTAGTTTGCATGAAACTCCTTGTGAAGGTGGCTTAAGTGTAGCAAAGTGGTGTTAAGACTTGAAAATGCATATTCAAGAGAAATTCGCACTACTTCGAAGCCCCACTTCAAGGTTAAATAAAGATACTCTTATCGATTCATTTTTTTTTTTTAATTTTAAAAGCTTGTTCTACTGGCTTATGTGATCTAGGTATAGTAAGTTTTAAAACGTACCATATTTTACAGGTCACCGCTTGCATTCTACCATAAGTCAAATCCTACTTCTATTCAATGTTGCTTCCACTTCCTTTGAAGCGAAAAGAATGGCATTTGTACAAGCCTTGTTTCAAATTGAAAGGAAAAAAAATTGGCCCGAATCTACCTGTTACACTGTAAATGTCGTCGAAAGACTTGCGTCTGGAGAGAGTGAACAAAACGTTTATTTTATGTTCTGCGCAAGAAAATCGGTGAATGGTATTCTGAAGGCGCTGCGTTAGAGTGCCTCGAGCGTGTAACAGAGACGAACAAGTGAATCTAGGCTCGTTAAACACGAGCGCCATCTGGCACTTATCTTCGAAAACAAAGGCGCGTGCGACCGCGGAGAAAGATGTGCGCCAGTCGCGGAGGTGATAAGGTGTAGAATGCAAAGCGACGGGCAGGTGCCACCACAGTGCCATCATAGCAAAGGGTTGGAAACGCCTTCTTGAGCATTGCGTTCCACTGTCAGCGCAGCGCGATAAACGCTACAGTCCTTAGAGTTACTTATGTGTGTCCTCTTCTAGTATAAAGGAACACCTGCAAAACATAGACATGTTGTTATGGCGCCTCAGATATGCACAATATTTGTTTTTTAATTGACAATCGTACAACTACAAACGCTAAACCTTGAGCAATATTGGTGGGCGCTGCGGATGGTGTTGGCCGTTCGGTGCCGTTTGAGGTATCGTTAGGGCGGACAAACAGACAAATGTTCAGACAGACAGACGGACCAAACTTTTTTCCATCGAAGCTCCCCAAGAAAGACTATCGTCTTTAATATATTGTGCTGTTTGGTTATGTCATAAAACATACCCATATTTCTTTATAATATTTTACACATACTATTCGAATTCAATTCGAAATTATTTGACCAAAATCACTATTTGCTTCAAATTCATTTCGAACTTAAAATTTACTATTCACACAAGCCCATAATTATTGCGTTCTATGGTCTTAGTTTTGTTTGTCTTTATCTTTCGAAATCAGTTGGCTCGTGAACAAGGACAGCCCCGCAGCGGTGGTTTAGTGGCTAAAGTACTCGGCTGCTGACCCGCAGGTCGCGGGATCGAATCCCGGCTGCGGCGGCTGCATTTCTGATGGAGGTGGAAATGTCGTAGGCCCGTGTGCTTAGATTTGGGTGCAACCCCAGGTGGTCGAAAGTTTCGGAGCCCTCCACTACGGCGTCTCTCATAATCATATGCTGGTTTTGAGACGTTAAACCCCACATATCAATCAACAAGGACAGTTTGGATTTGAGTAAAAACAATGTCTACACTGCGCTGTTATTCATATGTTTTGCTCTGAAACACACAGTATGGTTAACTGTGAACTTTACAATTTGGCCTGATTAGTTTTGAAGGAAAAACTGTGCTCCATGCTTATCCAGCTTTTTCTGTTCTTTTCAAGACGAGTACTCAAGTGGAGTCCCAACAGCGGATCTTAAAGTGTTGTCTAGCCATGACCTGAGTGCTAGTATCTGCCTGAACCGCTTACTATTCATTCCCTTTTCATTTAAGCTTTTACGTTTTAATTTTTTGGTGTCACTGAGTGTCGCTTCCTTTCTTCAATCCAGATGGCAGTACTGAAGCATCAGCTGGTGATCTTTCCCTGCCATCAGTGAAGGATCCAGACAAAAACCCCACTACTGACATCGCTCCTGAGGTATCTGAAGTAGACTCAGTATAATAAACAGCTGTTGAATCGCAACATGGTAAAGATTAATTAGTTTTTTCACCAAAAATTATGCATGTTTGTTAAGAGTTTTTAATTGTAAGTGCTTTAGCTCACCACCAATAGGTTTGTAAAATAGCCACATCCATGCACTGTATCTTGTGAACAAGCTCAAAACAACGTTAAAGGTATGAGCATTTGTTAAATAAAGACCTAAAAGAGGGCTAATCTCAAATGGTAATCAAAATTTTACTAAAATTCTTTGCATATTGCGTAGGTTGCATGTTTACACTCAGAAAGGCACCTTTCACGACTTGTAAACTATTGATTTCAACTAATATTGAAAACTCGCTCTTGGTCCTCCAAAATACTAATTGAAAATGCCTACCTTGGTCGTCTTCTTTGTACAGGAGGTGTTTGAGCGGGCGGCAATTTCAGGAGAGGCGTTTGCTCTCTTTCTCCATCACAACATGCCCGACTTTGCTGCTGACATTCACACTGTAGCTGAGTGCTCGGAGTGGTTCTGCCATGGTGATGTCTTGCTCTCTGAATGGACTGTAAGTTAACAGACCTTGCCTCGCTAAAGAGTTGCAGCTTGAAGTGCTCAGCTACGAGCAATTTTTATGTACGATCTGGTAGAGTGGTCTTAAACCATGTTCTTCATCGACCATCAGCTACCTTGCGATGTCATCTGTCATTGTGACTGTGATTAATGACATTCTGTGACATGTGAAAGCCTGTGTGACAATGACAACCTCAGGTAGCATGCAAGGGTTTAATGATCAGCTACCACCTCTTGCAATGGTCACGTGCCACGTGATGCCATCTGGCAAAAAGTGTGTTCCGCACTCATTTCCTTGGCGAGAAGTGGTGTATCGGTTAGGGTGCTCATCTGCTGACTCAAAAGGTTGCGGGTTCGATCCCGGACATGATGGTCGCATGTGGATGGTGGTGAAGCGCTATGGGCCCTTGTACTGTGCAATGTCAGTGCACGTTTAAGAACATCAAATGGTCAAAATTTTCGGAGTCCTCCACTACGGCACCCCTCATAATCATATCGTGGTTTTGGGATGTTAAACACCAGGTATCGTGCCGCCTTGTTTCAATCACGTGCAGCGAGCAGAATATTGGAGAAGGAATCGCTGAACAAGTATTGACGCTCCTACTCTCTCGCGGTGTTGCAATTGCCAGAAGTATCGTCAGTGTTGTGTGCGGTGAAGCAGAGGTTCTGTTGACGAATTTTACCAACGAGCAACGACACATTACACAAGGCACTACAGTTGCCTACTTCGACGAGATCACCGAAATCCGCGAGTGCTGTGTAGTACAACAGGACGAGCCGCAAGCCACGTCAGCCCCACCACCTATTGACGAAAGCTCGGATTTGTCACCAGCGCAGAGACAGCGTCTAGTAGATCTTCTTCACCAGTTCAAATACTGTTTTTCATCGACCTCGAGGGTCAGTCAAACGCCACTGACGAAGCATCGGATAATAACGGAGGAGACGGCAAGGCCAATACGACAGAACCCATACCGCGTAGCACCGAAAGAGCGTGAAGCAATCCAGGAACAAGTGAAGAAAATGCTCGATGACGACGTCATCCAGCCGTCAAGAAGTCCTTGGGCATCGCCGGTAGTGCTGGTTAAAAAGAAAAACGGAAGCTTGCGATTTTGTGTCGACTACCGCAAGCTGAACCGTGTGACAAAGAAAGACGTATACCCATTACCGCGCATCGATGATTCACTTGACAGGCTGAGGTATGCACGCTACTTTTCGTCAATGGACCTCAAAAGTGGGTATTGGCAAATTCAGGTCGACGAGCAAAATAGAGAAAAAACGGCTTTTGTAACGCCTGACGGGCTTTATGAATTTAAAGTCTTGCCATTCGGATTGTGCTCAGCCCCCGCAACATTTCAGAGACGGATGGATACCGTTCTGTCAGGCCTTAAGTGGCAAACATGTCTGGTCTATCTGGGTGACGTCATTGTTTTTTCAAAAACATTTGAAGAACACCTGAGCAGGCTGCTATCGGTATTCAGGGCAATAAGGTCTGCCAGCCTGACACTGAAACCCGAGAAGTGTCATTTTGGTTTCAAGGAGCTTCAATTTTTAGGCCATGTGGTGAGCCATGAAGGTGTTCGACCTGATCCCTATAAGATTGCGGCCATCAGAAAATTTCCGGTACCAAAAGACAAGAAAGCAGTCAGGCGTTTCCTTGGCCTATGCGCATACTACCGAAGGTTTATTGCCAATTTCTCCCACATAGCCTCGCCGTTAACACGACTCACAAGAGAAGACGTTTCGTTCACATGGGGCGACGATCAACAGGTGGCATTTGACGATCTCCGACAACGCCTGCAGACTCCGCCTGTGCTTGCTCACTTTGATGAGGATGCTCCTACCATGGTCCATGCAGATGCCAGCAACGTGGGTTTAGGCGCTGTACTGGTCCAGTGGCAAGACTCAGCCGAGCGTGTGATCGCATATGCTAGTAGGACGCTTTCCCGCGCCGAGTCCAACTACTCCATAACGAAAAAAGAGTGTCTTGTTGTCGTATCGGGGGTTATGGAGTTTCGTTCGTACCTCTATGGTCGTTCCTTCCACGTAGTCAGCGACCATCATTCTTTTTGCTGGCTGACCAACTTGAAAGACCTGTCTGGTTGGCTCGCACAGTGGAGCTTACACCTTCAAGAGTTTGATATGACGGTCGTGTATGAGTCCGGACGGCAGCACGTCGACGCCGATTGCTTATCAAGGTCACCGATAAAGCGCGACGATGACACAGAAGATGACAGCATGGCGTTTGTAGGAGTCGTTGACACCACTACGATTTCGTGCAAGCAGAAAGAAGACAGTGAGTTGCTTCCTCTTATTGAATTTTTGAATGGCCGGACAACAACCGTCCCTAGAAGATTTGCAAAGAGCCTGCTGTCATTCTGCTTTCGTAGTGGTGTTCTCTATAAGAAGAACTTTTCTCCCAGAGGAAGCACCCACCTACTTGTCGTTCCGACGTCACTTCGTGAGGAGATATTTTGTGCTTGCTACGATGAGCCAACGTCTGGTCATCTCGGATACACACGCGCATTGGCCAGAATTCAACAGAAATACGACTGGCCAAGACTTCCAGCTATTGTGAAGCATTACGTGCGAATGTGCCTCGATTGCCAACGACAAA
This sequence comes from Rhipicephalus microplus, assembly GCF_043290135.1. Taxonomy (NCBI): domain Eukaryota; kingdom Metazoa; phylum Arthropoda; class Arachnida; order Ixodida; family Ixodidae; genus Rhipicephalus; species Rhipicephalus microplus. Next base: position 11,001,878 of record NC_134709.1, on the reverse strand, counting down.
AATCGCCACCGTTAAAACCAGCTGGACTAATACAACCAATTCAAGTGCCCACGGTACCTTTTGCCCAAATTGGAATGGATCTCCTTGGACCATACCCGACTTCCCATGCTGGCAACAAGTGGGTAATAGTCGCCACTGATTATCTTACGCGCTATGCAGAAACAAAGGCTTTGTCAAGTGGCACCGCCGTTGAAACCGCACGATTTTTCGTAGAAAATATCGTCCTGAGGCATGGTGCTCCAACAATCATAATAACGGATCGAGGTGCCGCTTTCACGGCCGCGCTCCTGAAGACAGTGCTTGAGCTCAGTGGAACAGCCCATCGGAAAACCACTTCCTATCATCCACAAACCAACGGCTTAACAGAACGCCTCAACAAGACTATTGCCGACATGTTGAGTATGTACGTTGACGTGGATCACAAGAACTGGGACGACATTCTACCGTACATCACGTTCGCCTATAATACAGTGCAGCAAGAAACTACACGAAGAACGCCGTTCAGTCTCCTTCATGGCCGTGAAGTGACGACGATGCTTGACGCCATGTTACTGCACGACTGCAATGACATCGATTTGGACGCTGTATTTTTTACCCAACGAGTAGAAGAAGTGAGGCAGCTTGCGCGCGTCCGAATCACCCAGCAGCAAAATTATGACGCCCAACGTTATAATCTGCGACACCGACATGTCGTCTATCGGGCCAGCGACAAAGTCTGGGTATGGAGTCCTATCCGCCGCCGGGGACTGTCTGAAAAATTGCTGAAGAAGTATTTTGGCCCCTACACAGTTTTACAACGCCTGAGCGACGTTAATTACGTGGTCGTTCCTGACAGCCCCTTGACAACTCGCCAGCAAAAACCAGAAATCGTGCACGTTGTGGGAATGAAGCCCTACTTTTTGGACTGATTTACACCATACATCTACTACACCGTCTTTTGTAGAAGAGCATCGGGACGCTGCTCTCTGGAGGGGGGCAAATGCCACATTGAATATGCAGCACCAAGAGAACAACGAAGAACACGCGCAGCGAGAGAAGAAGACGAGGTTCTCTTCCGATCAGTTTGCCAGTGTTTTGGTACAATTAAAGTGAGTTTCCTGGATTCGACTGCTGCTGTTTCTGCATTGTGACAATATTATTATGGCTATGAGCAGTGCCGACTTATGGTCCCAGGGATTAAACGCACATGAGTACCCCATAAAGTGAATGAGGGAGGGCTCTCTATATCTAGCTCAATTGGCAGAGCGTCGGACGCATAGTTTAAAGGTTGTGGATCCACTTAGGGAAAGAATGATTTTTTGTCCATTTTAATTCTTTTCAATATAGGTCACAATCATTACACTACAGTTAGAAAAAGCAACAAATAATGTACCGAACGCTTTTCTTGGATTGATTGTCTGTTGGTTTCGTTAGTAATGATAGCCTTAGCAGTTTACACTGACGGAATTGTCAGTACTCGTTGCATTATGTGCCAAGGGGCAACAGACAAGTATCGATGACAAGTGTGAAGTTTGTCCTGCTGCTTACGCTATGTGCTCAGCTTTAGCAGATGAGTATTGGCTCTTCTTTCATTGTAATCTGCTAAGATTTTCATAGTGCTTACGTTAATGTGTTCACCATTTTTTTCCCCATTTTTACTAACAGAGTGAGAATGTGATGGAAAAACATGCCATGTCAGTGGTGACAAGAGGAGTAATATCCAGCCTGTCACAGCAGGGTACCAAAGGTGTTGGGTGGAAGCCACTGAGCAAGCCACAGTGGTCAGCTGCCTTCAGAGATGTAAGCACGGGTGACCGCTCTTTCGGTTGGTTTTAGGGTAGGGAGGTGCGAGTGCCAGTAGCAAGAATTTTTGTTTTTGCTAATTTATATAGTACTCAATGTTTTCTTATAACGACTGGAATGATTACGGCAGAGTATGGGCTTTTTGAATAATTATTAAAAGCTTTTTTCAGCACAAGACAGGCTAGTAAAATACATATGCAGTGTGAAAAGAATAATTAAGATGCAGAGACTGTATTTGGCAGTGCAGAGTAAGAAGCTAGTTTGAATGAAGAAGTTTAATACTGACAATAGCCTATGATGTGATCAACCAGTCAAGCAGTGCACTTTGGGAACTCCTGCAATTTGTAATTCAACCCTTTGAGAGTTGAATGTTTTGAAAAAAAAAAAAAAATAAAAGAAGCTTGTTTTTAGAATATCAAATTAGCTTAGTGCAGATATTAAATGCAAAATTTGTTTGGTCTGGAAAAGATGGGGGAAAAAAATCAGGCATATAATTTTGTTGCCAGCATCAAATGAGGACTGCATTATGTTTAATAGGGATGAAAAATTCGTCAACACGAGGTGTCGCTCTAGCAGATTACTTAAGCCCTTAAATGTACACTTCTTTTCTTCATTCATTCATAGCATGGGTCTTGTTCTGTCAGACTTGGTGCTTTCAGGTAGCATATGAGGGATTATTGGGTCAGCTGCCTGCTCGTAATAAGTTTACGTGCTGCATGACGCCAAACAGGCACATAAAGAGCGTTCCACACTTGCTGTGGAACGCTCTTTTCAAGATTGAGAACTGCCACTGTACATATACGGCAAAACCTTCTGAGAGTTCAATTAATAAAATTTTTAAAAACACTTTGTTCGGAACCAGCATCTTCATCATTACTAGGTCATTTTCGATTACACCCACAATCTTGGCTTACTCATTTGCTTGAGTGCAAAATGCAATGCTCTTTCACTCTTAGGCTATAAAGCCATTGTCTTGTAAGCGATGTCAATCGGGGAAAACAGGGACCTCATCAATTGTTTTGGTAAACCACAAAGCTCACTTTTCACGATGTGGATGTTTAAAAAAAAACAATCCTGGATTCTAAAGAAAATCAGAAAGGAGCAGCAACCGCATTTGCACACACAGATGCTCCTACCAGAAGTAAAAGTTCTTCAGTTTTTTTTGACTGCTCCTGTGAGAAGTTTTCAATTTGTGACACTTCTTTATATCTCACCTCATTTTAGAGACATGGTGCACACACTATGCCACAGAGCAGGAAATGTGGCAGCTGAGAAGGAAATTACAATTGCTTACAATTACAAGTTTATTTCCTCAATTTCAACGCATCTTAAAATTCGTTTGTTTTTGCTTCATCTAACTTGTTTTAATTCTGTGTTCATCTAACTTTTTTTAGAGTGCCGATTTGGTGCGGTGAGCATAGCATTTGGTGCCATACTGCTACACCCAGTCATACTTGCACCTACGCTGGTGTAAATGAATGGGAAAGCTTCGCTCATCTTTATCACCGGAAATTAGTGTACATACATTTTTTTTGTTTAGCTGCATGCAATGGGGCTTCATTAGTGAAGCATCACACCATACATGATGTAACCGGCACTCTGGTTTGACAAAATTGATATTTTTCTCAGTATTTTCAATTAGTTTTTCCAGGCTGTTCAATTATTTCAGTATCTTTTTGCAGTCAATTTTTTGTCAAAAGAAGGTTCTCACTGTGACTCTACTTTGTACTTGAATTGACTTATGGTTTTCTTTCAGATCAGGCAGAAACTTTATGACCTGCGAGTGGCATTTAAAGGCAAGATAACAGATTCTCTTTCTCAAGTTTGCCCATTACAGACAAGCTCTTATAAAAAAAATCATGCTGCAGCCTTTACCTGAGAATGGTCAGGTTGTAGTAGTACTGGCTTAATGAAATCTTTGTTCACATCTGCTGGAACCCATCAGGGTACCCACTTAGGTGAAATATATTTTCATATCTGCTGAAAATCGACAATAAAAGCTGAAGACATCTGGTCTGGACATACTGTAACTCGGTAGCAATGTGGTGGTAAACGAATTTTACGCATGAAATAAAATAATAAAGGAATGGGCTTGCTGGAGTTGCAGGCACTGTCAGAGAAAAGGAAAAAAATGCAATGTGCTTAACACAAATTGTGATCCCTTGATCTGTTGCTCTAGAGTAAGCACTTTCGTTTCTAACAGTTTTCTTTTTTTTTTCTTTTGTATCTTTGTTGTCACGCAGGACAGCACAGTTCAGGACGGGAGCTGCAATTGGACAGGGTGCCATACTTAGCTCTGCTTCAGAAAAATGGACTTCAGTTGTGTGAGTCTCATCCTAAGGGTGTGCAGTATTACTCCTCTAATACACCCTTCACGCTACTGCAAAAAAAATGAACACAGTGTTCAGGAAATGTCTAACATAAATCTGCATTTAAGATCGTGAGAAGGTACTGGTAAATAATATAACGGATGCATTATACACTGAAAAATTACACAGTGAAAAAGAATATAATCGTCTGGTCAGGGATTAAAGGGGCTCTGCAACACTTTTCCTAGTAAGCAAGGAATGACTGCGTCAAAAGAGTTTGTTGCGCCATGAAATGACTGCCGCAAGAATTTCTAAAATATGTCTAGTACGAGTGGAGTTGCAGAGATTTGTTGTACGCATTAAAGGGGCGGTGCCACCAAATTTCGAGGCTACCCCAAGCCTTTTGTGGGTTTCCTCTGTATGCAAGGACTCTCCACACGAAGGGTCGGACACAACAAACACGTAAAATATATTTCAATTCACTTTTAAAAGTGTACCTGAATGCTCACTCTCGCGATCTAGTTCCATCGCTTGCGCAGAAACACTGACGTTTCAGAATAGGAGAAGCAACGGCAGTTGTCATGACGTCACACCAGTTTTGTAGTGACGTGAGTGACCTCCGCCATCTCCGAAATGAGGCTGCTGTTACGAGCGTGCTGGCGTCCCTTGCAGATAGACTGTGCGCGTCGCTCGAGGACACTAAGTGCTTTCGAAAAGACACTCTACGCATCCTTTACGGACAATGAAGGCATCCGTCAGAGACGCTGTGCGCGTCCAACAGCAGCGGGGCTTCCCCCCCCCCTCTTTCAGCATACTGTACATACGTTGTAAGTATAAACGCTTTGTTTTCTTCTGGCTGCCTTCTGCCTTGCCAGTGCCTGGATGCTACTGCAGTTGGCCACGACGACTGTCAGTGTGTTTTTCTTGCTGGTGCTTGTGTGGCACGTGTGTGAGAGCAGATGAAACTTGGCACGATGTACGTCACAGCCTTGTGTGGTCACCTGACTAAGCCACCTATGCATTGACGTCACTGCCCAACTCACTGCCGCGAAACCGAAACAGAAAATGGTCCACATAAGTGGAACACTATTAAATTATTTAGCGAAAATACACGAATCTTGGTGCGTGTATCATGCTTCCTGGAGCCGAAGGAAACGCCTACAGCAAAGAACACGCATTCCACAAAATTGGTGGCACCACCCCTTGAAGCGCTTTTGCTCTCCCTTCGTACCAGTGAGGGTATTGCAAGCTGCAGAGTGGTGGATGTCAATGGATCGAGAAGCTATGCCCATTCCTAAGCATGCATCATGACCTTCAGCACGCTTTTTTTTTAGAATGTGTGGCTTACTTTCAGCGTGACCGTGAGCAAGCTGTTGCAATTTTACACTCTAACATCAAAATATTAGGAGCATGAATATAACGAAATATCAGTTATAACAAAATAAATGGAAAATAGTCTTGCACTCGATGCAGTGTTAAAAGTAACCTCTAAATTGATTTTTTGAATATAATGAACCGCTTTTCTGGTACGATGAAATTTCGTTATATTCAGGTTTGCGTGTATATTATAAAGCTCGCGTTATACAGGGTGTTTCAAGAAATGTGTCCAAGATCTTTGAAAAATTAGACAAAATGTGATAGTTACTCCCTGTGTTCACAATGGCTTTTCTTGTGGCAACTGTCATCCTAAAATGGTTGAAGACATCATTTAAGATAGTAATTAAGAAAGGTAAATGAAGTTTCTAATTAGTAGAGTTATGCAGTTATGTCATATGGGAGAATCGAAATTTTTCATGTGAAAAACCCCTCACAGCTGAGAGATATAGAAAAGGCGGCCCCTGTTAATTGTTGTGGTGGGATGAAATTCAGGCAATTTCAATGACGAAACCAAAGCAACGATGAGTGAAACAAGCAGATGGCTAGAATGATGTTACTATTCAAGACAACGACTACAGAGGTGAAGGTCCTCCCTGTTTGTTAACGTATGTGTGTCATGAGCGATATTATTACAAGCACAGCGCACACACTCACTCAACTAGGTCAGTTGATGGTTGACATAATGATGCTCACTCATTCTGAAAGACTCGAACGGGGCAGTTGTACTCGTCTGCATTTTAGTTTCGCTGCTGAATTCGGGAGCATTTCATTATTTTGCAATTATTACTAGAGGCCGCTTTTGTGAAACCTCGAAGCTGCAACAGGTACTTCGCATGAAGGACTTGAATTATTTCTTTTGACTTAACCAAAACTGGGCTAATTAAAAAGTTGACCTAATTTTCTTGATTACTGTCCCCAAGGATGTCTTCAACTGCCTTAAGATGCCTGATGCTACAGAAAAAGCTTGTGAAGACACTGAGCAAGTACTGATATTTCTTGATTTTTTTAGGTATTTTGGACACATTTCTTGAAACACCCTGTAGAATGCAGCACAAGCATGTTGCAACATCCTGCGGTGTCTGTGGTAATCATCCGGATCAAGAAGCTCAAATCAGCCAATGGACTTTGTGTTTAGGACGTGGTTGTTTTGTGGATATCGTATACCATAGAGAAAAGTGTGAGTAGCTTCTAGGTGACTGATAATTCATTGTAAATTTGTAAATTTCAGATTAATGTTTGGCTGACATATGCTCAAGAGCTTCGGTTACCGATGAGTGTTGTTAGACCTACCTCAAAAAGTGTTGAAGGGCCTCTTTGAAGGAGTCCTTGATGGAAATCTAACACTTCTTTCCCACTTCTTACGGAACCAAACATCTTTTGAGTATTTGGATAGCCTTTTGGCTGTCCACATTACCAGACTTATAGTCGTACCTTCTCAGCACATCTAGCGCAGTGAGGGCTTGTAAATTCTGGCAGGAACATTGCGGGAACGACACTTGAAAAGGGGATTTTAATATGTTCATTTTTTTCGGGGTCAGACTTCAGGAGCATTATTCTCGAGAAAAATAGTGAGGAGCACATTGAGGGGGGTTCATTGTACTTTGCCCAAGCAAGATGTTGCCCGCACTTTTACTCAAGTTGGTTCTTGCGGTAACTTTTGTACCATCTTTTTCTAATGTTAGCAAACACCAGGAGAGCACTCGTTGAAGAAATTGGCACTCTGTCGAACAGAACATTCTTTCGGTAAGTGATTGCCCCAGCAGTCGTCGATTCTTTTTTTTTGTGCCGCTATTTGAACTAATTCAGTCATTCCTGAATTTGCACGACGACGGCAGTCAAACAAGCCTTAACGAGCCAGACACCCTGGATGACAGCGAAATGGAACTTTCTGTGAACTACACATGCAGGAATGTGGAGGCAGTTTTGGATGACCATGACTACTCCGATGAGGAAATCGTCATTGAAGAGTACGATGATTGATTGGCAGTGTCTGCTTTTCTCAAGTGTAGCTGCACACCTAGCACACATTTACACTTGCACTTCTAAAACATACATAGTGGTATCACTTCGTTATCTGTTAAATGGCATGTTTAGTGTGCCTAAATATATTTTCATATCCAATTTATTGGCATATTATGTAGAGTTTTTTGTTTTGTTGTGTAGTATTTGTATATATAACAGCACAAGCAGAACTGCTAGTTACATTTTAAATAAATGGAAAGCCTCCAGTGAAGTATTATTCATGAACAATATGATGCAGCTGTCTTGAGTGGAAATGTGCACTTGTAAGAAGTACACCGAGTGCCGAAAACCTTTTTAGATTTAGAATCGTCAGGGTTTGTGAATAAGTTCACAAACCCTGACGAAGAACAGTCCACCGGTCAAAACCGTTGCAAATAAAACTAAGACAATTGCTAAATTGTGTCTCTTGTCTTCTCATATATATATTACATACACATGTATTTCCTAATGAATCCAATAGACAAGCCAAGGGAAGCATAGGGGACATAATTTATTGTTTATAATGGCAATGTCATAAAATAATTGTCATAATTGAAATGAACTAAACTTGATAGCATCATAGAAAGAGCTGAAATCATGCCTGTAGCAAGCCTTTGCATATGGAGGAATACTTTGCGTGTCATTGCGTATAAGTAAGCATGAAATTTAGTGGGAGTTGCAAAATGCTAAAGGAAAGAAGTGATCTCCTTTGTGAAGTTGTACACTTTAGTGCTGCACCTATGAAAATATTTGGATGAGCTGTCCATATTCTTGTTCAAAAATTAAGTGATTGTACTTATCTCATTCACATTAAGCTGCAGGGCCTCAAGCGGTTCAGGCAGATGTTATCCAGTTTGATATAGCATTGCCTTATGGATTTTGCGGCTGCACTTTAGTTGCACGAATCTTGCATTGTTTCATGCCATGTAAAACGTATTTGCTGGCACAGGGAAGTGTTACGCCTAAGTACTTTATAAGTGCATGTCATGTATTTGCCATGTATACCTTTAATAGGGTAGAAAGCGGTGCCGCCACCACCTCACGGTGCTAGTTATTGGTTGCCTGCATTGCGCCACGAACGGCGACACGGCATCTCAAAACACCGTATCACTTACTGAGCCTTTGACTGCAAGACGCTGTCCTACGGATCTGTACACAATTGAACAAAAAACTTACTTTATGTTATTCCTGTCGTAAGGCACTGCATGAATGGCTCTCTTCCCCACGATCGCAAAGCACACATGAAGGCTAGGCAATGGGCGAGAGCAGGAAAGGGCTAGACGAGAGGGTATGAAGGGCTGGACCGAGCGGCATTGATAAAATAGAGGAGGCGCTGCTTTCGTGCTCACGAACTTACCGTGAAAGCTCGAGACGTAAAAACCATCTCCGTCACGTGATAAGCGAGCGCATCGAAACCTGCGAATCATGGTGTGGTGCGAGACGAGCGAAGCTCTCCGCCTCGTTTGTTGAACTTGGTAACGAGAACTTGCACGTTGAATCCACCGAGCTCCGAGTATTGACAGCGGTAAATGGTGTACATAAATAGCTCGCCTTTGGGAAGCTGATATGAACGTACGACCTCTGGTTGATTCAAGCCGGCCCGCGCACTGTGGAGTGAGGGTGGTTCGACTCCCGATGACGGAATCTTTAGGTGCGACAGCATCTTATGATCGGTGCAGTGTCCGTTCTGCGGCGTCTGCACCGTACTGCTCACGCGCAACTCTCCCTCATCCTCCTCTTCTACGCAGGTGTACGTTCCCCTCCTGCCCTCTCCACCGTTGGTGCGGCATAGCAAATTATCGCATATAACTCCCTCTCTCTCTCTAAAGGTATACACGCAGGTGGGTTGCGCAAGTGACGCGGTGCAGTACAAAGCGTCCATTCGCTCTCTCTGCAACAGTGTGCGAAACTCCATAGACAACGTCGGGCGGCAGCGCCACAGCCGCGGGAAGCCGAACGTAAACGTCAACCTTGGCAGGAAACTTCTACGGAAGAAACACGGGTTCGGCACGTCTAAGCGGAACGCCGGCGTTATAAAGCCGACCTCGAACTCCGGGCTCGGAAAGTCGAAGCGCAACAGCATCGTCGAGCGCCATCGTCGACCACAAAGCTTCCGCATCCCACCATGGTTGTCCAGATGTGCAATTTCTTCATCGTTTTTTTTTTTTTTGCCGGAATCTTACGTTTTCAGATTTCTGACACTGCGCCGGCAGCTATAGGGTCAGCCAGCTAGTTTCCGTCGGGACAACGTCGTGGTCACGTGTGTGGGAATCCTAAAAGAACCCGCCTCAAGATTGCAAAATCGAACGCTGGGACAGCCACCGCACTGATCTGAGCCATCGTGTACCGCCGTTGAAACAAACGAAACTACGCCGCTTGCGCGTTGTTGTTGTTGTTTTTTTTTTCTGCAATGCCTGCTTGGAAGTATGTGGCTAGGAGCTAGACATACGCTGAAAATAAGGCGGAACAGCAGGCATCTGGGATACGATCAGGTAGTATGTTAGCAAGATCACGTGCAACTCGCCCACCATACGTGAACAAAATACAGCTTCGATAACGACGCCAGGCAAGCTGCCGCATTGCTAACGACTTAATACGCAGAAGTCTTCTTTGTAACAGTCCATGCACAGCACGACGCGCAATTTCGTGAAAAAGCTCAAGGATGCATTGCTACTCGGCTATCGCGTACTACGTCTCAAACAAGTGTTGACCAGCTTGCGTTTTGTCTTGACTTCTGTGGTGGTGTCGGTACCACGAGTGCGCGCTATATCTCAAATGAATTCTGTGGCGCGACTTCGACTCGTTTTGGCAGATGTTGCCTTGACCCCTTGTGCAGTCCAAAGTGACCAAAAATCTTATGTAGCCGAGCTTTTATTTCAACTACTAGGTGATAACGGTACATATTGCGTGGCATTATTACTAAGAGGCTGAAAAACACAAAGCCGACGATGGAAACCTATGTCGACGTGCGACAATACCGTGCTGCGTATCAAGTAGACCAAAGGACACTCACGTCACGTCGTTCGAGACCAACGATCGTCGCACAAAGGACACTGTCGCGATGCCCTTTTCAGTCAGTGAATTCTAATATATATAGAGAGATTGTGGTTATAAGAGGGAAAAGAAAAGTGAGCCCCGTAACTGTCTGCATCAGCGCGCGACACCTCAACAGTAGCTCACAAGAGATGGGGGTGAGGAGGGATTAAAAGCATAGGATTAAAGGTAGAGAGAGAGAGATGCACAAGGACAGCGAGCGACGACATAAGAGAGATAGGAAAGATGGAAACACCGTCACAGAAGTCCGAGGACGGGGCACCACTTGCGAGAGCTCTTGTCGGCGACAGGAGATGGCGTAGGGCTAATCCAGTCGGCCAGAGCTGCGCTGACGTCGTCGTATGAGACCGGCGGCAGGAGGTGACGTAGGACCAACCCAGTCGGCCAGAGCTGCGCTGTCGTCGGAGATCGCGAGGGCACAACCGGTCGGCACGGAATCCAGCGAGCGAGTCATTCTAACATTTCAACCTGGTTACAATAATTAAGTTAAGCAGGGGTTCACGCACGCAAACGTACAACGGAGCGAAATGGTTATAGTTCGATCACAATAGTCTTCGCTGAGCACACACAACACCGCAATCGAATACTACTAAAACGCTAGTGGGGTCTTCATGCGCTCCTACGAACGTGTATACTTTTGGGACATGTTCACCACACAGAACGCGACAGTACGCCGCATTGTTCGAGCAAGAAAGTTACACGAGACACACAAGCAAAGCGAAAAATTCGGCAGATCCGACGTACCGTGGAAATCGATGTTATTCGAAGCATGCCGTGTGGTAGGTGACCGTGTTGTAATTTTTGTTATTGAGCGACAGGTCATGGAATGACGCTAAATATATATATAAATGTTGCACGCACAGACATGTGTTGAAGAATTGCAGACGTTTATATAACCCATTCGCACGTGCCTATCCATCGTATCTACAGGAACATTAGTATCAGCAACACCAGAAGCGATAAGCTGATATGAAGCGCTAGTGCTCTCGAAAATGGTAGCCCCGGACACAGCTACATAAATCAACTCCAGCGCATGGCGTCCAACTACAATTGATGTTAACCTGACGTGACGGATGTATCAAGAGTTTACATGTGTAAGCTTTATAAAATGAGATATCCAGCACTGCGACCACAACTGACGTTTCACGAACATTAGGGCCTATTCGAAAAGCAGTTCCGAGGCTTGGCGTGGCTCTGTGGTAGAATGCTTGATTGCCACGAAAGCAGCTTGGGTTCGATTGCTGCAGGGACCCCGGCATTATTTCTTTGCATTCGTCGAGTCAATGCTGCCCACGCCAGGGTTTTCTTAACGCTCACGCGTTAAAGTTGCCCATGTTTGTTATCGTTGTTCCTGGGCAGATGCGAAGTTTCAATCACCTGTGGCACATACCCGCTCGCGGGAAGTGTTTGGCGACGTACGGGACGGTATTTTGACTTGATACACGTGTTGACCAGCGCGTCGAATTAGTCATACCATCAGACCCTTCGACACTAATTTTGGTTCGCGCCAAGTTAAGCGGGTGATCACGAGAGCTCCCAGACGTAAGCGGATAGATACGCAGATCGACACCAGAAGTGCTTGCAGTACGGAGAGAAATGCTTCGCATTTAATAGAGATTTGCTCCAAATGCTCGCTGCCACTCGTACTCGCACCACCTCGCACGGTGAAACGGGCTTTAGAATACCGCCCTCAGAGGAAGGCACCCGTCGGAAGGCACCCGTCGCACAATTGTCGCAATTGAAATCTTGTGCGAGTCTGCTAACCGGAGTCCTTTCATAGAGCCTCCAACATCCTGGAAGCTTCTGGCATGGTCGCCTAAAGCATCGGCGCGCTTCAATCCAGGCGGCAGTGCTTCTGGCTACCCGCAGCGAGCCATGCTCACTTTCGTTTCAAGAACTTGGGAAGTTTATTTAAAATCAAGATGGATGCTAAAAAATTAAAAAAAAAGACGAGACATGTGGGAGTTAAAGCTAAAAAAAAATGGCGCACTTTCGCTTCGGTGAAGAGCCACCTTGTCGAAGAGCGGCGAGGTTGGCTTACGTAGCGCTTCTGCTGTTGGTCACTGTCGGCGGGAAGATGCAGCCGCTTTTGCCGGTGCGCCATGTTTCTTCGGTGGAAGCTTGTTCCCGCTGTCCGCAAGGACGGGGCGGCTGGTGCCCTGCCGCGAGCCTTGCCGCTGTTCCGTGAACGTACCCTGGAGCGCAGATTGTTTCTCGAAGCGCTGTTGCTGCGACCGAGTACAAGGGGGCGAATATGGCTGGTCAGGGACGGCAGCCGGCTTTGCACTCTTCGCACGTTTCGCAGAGGACGATGGCTGGTCTGGCGCCGCATGGTTGGCAACCGGCTTTGCCATCTTCGCTTGCCTTGCAGAGGACGAACTCACTTGGCCGGTCGTCGTCTTGGCAGGATTCGTCTGGACAGCGGCCTTCTTCATGATGAGGTGGGCGTGGCAATCGCGGACCTGGTTCCTGACTCTGTCTTGCAGCAGCACTCTTGACGTGGTCAGAGGACAACAGCGCGTATTTATAGCCAGTTCAGCGACATGATGTGCCACGTCATTCGAGATATCATCTCGAGCGGTGCTGATGCGCGCGACACAAATCGCGGCGCTTTTGGGGGGAGCCACGGTTTACGGCGGCAACTGACAAAAAGCATCATCATGACCTCCAGAGGCGACACGGGTGCAGCAGCGTTGGTGGCAGGGTGTGCTTGTGGTGGTGGTGGTGATTTTTTAAAGAGGGAAATAGGTGACCGGTAAAATGGGCAATCGCAGGAAACTGTGGGATACGACGGCTTCCGGTTCGACGGATCAGCAGCGGCACTCGCGCATTTTTGTACTGATCCGCTGAAAAAAAGCACCTCGACGTGCAATGTCAGTGCTTTAGAAGTGTTTTTTTTTTTTTGCCAACTGTGACGATGAGAAGCTACGAAAGCCATGAACGGTCCGGAAACATTTTTGTCGCACTAAAATGATGTGCAATGCTTTTATGCTGCTCGGGGGTGCTGTCGATTTGCTAGCAGATCAGTCGATACGTAAAACAGTTTTCCTTGTATGATACGGTACTGCAGATAAGAAGTCACCATTGTAAAGATCTTACGGGATGGGGATGACTGTACAGCCGTGTGCTAAGAGTTCACTTCGGGATCGCTGCTACGACCGAACTCGTCAGTCTATCGGCATGAAGTGCAACACTTATTGAGCGCGTTGAGATTTTTTTTTTTGCTAGCCTTCAGCGCGCTATATATAAGATGCGTTTCTTAGTCGAAGCAAGATGCTTATTTGAACGCTGATCTTGGTCAAGCTGCACGGCGGCACATAAACAATACAGTGAGACATATACGGCGCCGAATGATCGAAACCCTGCGCTTTTTAACGCATTTCTTCCTTCGGGTGCCGTCCTGGCGCACAGTTTGACCAAGATAACCGCAAATGGACTCGTCCAGCGCTTCGTGTAAACTTACTCCGGAGTGAAGCTTTCGCGCTTTTTTGTCATATATATGGGTTCAATGGCCGGCGCCCATCTCTTGTGGCAGGTAGATTTCGCCCGCGCGTTCCCATAATATTTTTGCTAGGCGCGCCTTAGCGACAATTTATTTCTCAACATAATATTCGTAGCAAATTCATGCGTAAGCTTTTTTTAGCGTTCTCAAAGGGTATACCTGTCGCTGTGGCTCTCTTCACAGCCGCGGCCCACCTGATTTTTTTTTCTTCGTTCCATGGGAATTATACCTGTGTTTGCCTTTCACGCTCGAGTAGGAGCAGCCAACGGCTGAACAACAGACTATGGTTTATCAGGACGAAGATAAACGGGCGGCCGAGCGTGCGAATCCCGAGTAATCTGAGGCTTGCGGCGAAGCGGTTCGGCGTCGTCAACTCTTCTCGAACCGGAAGCTGGTAGCAGACGGTGTATCCCACAATCCCTCGCTCTTTTACTGGTCACCTATTCAAAAGTGAACCCCGAAACTGTCTGCAGCAAAGTGCGACACCTCAGCAGTAGTTTATAAGGGAAGGGATGAGAAGGGTTTAAAACGGATAGAGAGAGGAGTAAAGGTGTTGAGAGAAAAGTAAAGGATTGGTAAACGGCTTGAGAAGTCCGCGGACAGGGCCAACCGTCTGGCTCGAAATCTACCGAGTGTCAGCGGGCCAGATGCGCAGGGTATTGCACCAGGGGCCTCACGCCAAGTAAATTGTGTAACAGCTGGGTCACAATTCGTCACCAGCGGCAGCGCCAGGATTATTTTACCGTGGGGCATCCACACTATGGGAAGGGGGGGGGGGGGGACTTAGCCATTGTGTTACGACTATGTTCCCTCTTAGAAGGGGGGGGGGGTCAACTAGGGGCAGTTAAAAATTGGGGGGGGGGGGGGTAAAGGTCCAACCCCCCCCCCCCTGTGTTCACCACTGTTCGTAACCAGCACTAACATCAACAAATGACCCTCGTACGTGCTTGCTCTAGAAGTCGATCATTCCAGTGACTATAGGTGGCGCATAGGAAGGTCGAAATGGCGGACGAGACAGTGATGTCGCGAGCGCTTACGTCAGCGTCGCAGAGCGTGAAGACGCGTTCATTGGTTTATGACTACTGAGAGACCGAACTGCGTCGCAGTTTTATCACCGTGTGACAGCTTCGGAGTACGGCTACATGGCGCCGCCTGCGTCGCTGGAATGATCGAATTGGGTACGTGGTGTACGACAGGAAAAACGGACGCTGTTACCGTTGTGTCGAGCTAATTTGCGTCACATGGTCCCGCCATGCTTCCCACCAGTTTCATAACGCCAAATGTCAATTAAATTAATGCATTGAACACTCGGCCATAGCCATACTGGGCATATGATGTGTTCGACCATCACTTCGCTCTACCTGACGCCCCCCAACGTGTATTCTGCCTAATTGTGTACCTAAATGTGCACATGGGCTCCTGGTTGGCCGAACAGCGGCCTATGCGCACTATTAGGTTTATCTGTCCACTGCTCACAGTCAAAACTCGGATTATGCATGATGCGGACGTGGCAGTCTGCCTAAGATACACAATGTGCTCCTATGTTTTCGATTGGTCATTGTCCCTGTTGTGAAGTTATCTTGCCGATACACCGCTCGATATATTTTGCAGATTACTACAGAGAAACACGTCTTGCAAGTTGTGCGCACGTTCTGTCACTGTATTACATTGGCTGTCTAGCGATAAAATGAATTCAGTGTTAGTTCGTTAATCTTCTACTTCTATTTTACTTTTTAAGTCTGTGCTAGAGCTGAACTCAGTTGGACTTGTCACGCCATTGTTTAAAGAGACCGACAACTGCTTATATCATGCAATGAGATGACTCCATTGATGGAAAGATTGTGCGGCGCATTGACTTAAACAAACCCAGTTTTTTTTTTTCTTCGTGAGCAGCGGATTTGCATTTTTATTCCTTCATTTTTGTCGCGAAAAATGGTCTGTGGTGCCTCTGGCGGCAAAAACATGAACCATCCGGTGTACCTGGCTACGTGACCGTTGATTGCTGCACGCGGTCAATGATTTTTCTTGTTAGTATTGAAGTATTGTTGGTTTCTTTTTAAAAGATATTACGCCATAAAATGTAGCTATAGACCTGCGTTATTAGTACGCATCAAAGTGGCGCTGACTTCGCGTGACGTAATGAAGTCTTAGCGCATCTTCAGCAACTTTCCATCGTGCTCACGCAACTGTGCGCGCAGTTTCCTGGTCGCTAAATGTTTGGAGCGACATGAAGGTGGCAGGTAAGCAGTTCTTGGAATTCATCGTGAGAGAACATAGTACGCCATTATTCCCTAAAACCTGCGTTATCCTAACCCTGGTCTTCAGGCAATGACGGAAAAGGTTCGATTGAGCGACGACATAAGGCGGACTTTGCGCCTCCCTTTTTAGGTGAACTGATAGTTTGACGAAGCGTCATCTGGTCGGGAAGAAGTATGCACAAACGAAATAAAATAGCGCTGATCGAAATTAAAGAAAACATTAAAAAAGACGTTTCGGAGACCGTATAAGGTAGCCTTGTTCACAGTTAAGTGGCCCAGCGAAGCGAATTTATGTCCGTTGTAGTAGAGTAATCAACTGTATACAATTACACTGCATTGTAGAATGCTGTCAAGACACCTGGCGTACGGTGGGGCAAATTGAATTTTCTGTTCAGTAAGGCTCTGCGTCTGTCTGTTGAGCGTTTTTTTTTTTTTTTGCATAGTCTGGGCAAAACGGGATTCCAGATATTGACGCGAACACCAGTCTGTTTCGCTTGCGACAACCGTTGCCTCGGCCCTCTTAACGTAAAGCATCCGAAACGTCTTTTTTTAATGTCTTAAACCTTTTCATGTTAGTCGGCGCTATTTCATTTTGCTTGTATTTCACCTCTTCTTCGGGTGACTGGTGTTAGTAATCCCACTCGGTCGAAACTACTGGAGCCTACAACGTGCGTCGTAATCATATCGTAGTCTGGGGCGACGAAAACCCCAGCGGTAATAGAGAGTTTTAGTACTGCGTACGTGGCGGCGTTGCGTACGTAAGGATGCCACGTTCTGCGTAGTGCGCATGCGCAGACCGCAACGCGCACGTATCGCGTTACGTACGCAGCCGCTACGTAAGCACGCATGAGATGCGTGCGTGCGTACGTATGAGCTGATCGCGCCGCCCTCGAACAAGTTCGCGACAGCGCGAGACTTCGTTTTGCAAAATGGCGGCATCGAAGGCAAGCACCGACCAGCTCCGTGGCCTAAAATATGGCCACAATCTGGCTATAACACTTGGATTGGCTCACATTGGCTGTCAACAACACGTGCTTCTATTTTGATCTACCAGATGGCACAACGCGCTTCACGCTCGTTACGTACGCGGGTACTACGGTGTACTAAAAGTCGATTAGTGGCAAACGACGCCACGTAACGCAAGGAGCTTGAGTGATGCGTACGTAGCACCATTCCGCAGTACTAAAACTCTCTAATGTGTCCCCCGCTTAGGGAGCCTTAATTTGTGCGCCACACGGAGACGGCGCGCACGTGAACGCTCCTTATCCCCGCTAGCGGGATAGTGAGTAGCCTCTCGCGAAGGCCCGGGACATATCAGCATACAGAATGACATCCTAGAGGCCTCACGTGGCGGGAAAGCTTGCATACTTCCCCAGGGTGCGTGCCGCGTGCGACCGCAGAGAAGACCTCATTACATGTATACCCGTTGCAGCGCGGGGCTTTCTGACGTGGCGCCCTCTTCCGACAAAGAGAGAAGGCGTGTGGCTGCGCGAAGCTGTGCGCCTACTCTCTCCACAGAGAGAGGGCGCGGCGCCGCGTCAAAAAGCCACGCGCTGCAACGGGTACGTGTGGTCCGGCCTCAAAGGGGAGCTACGGTGCATTTTCGACCATACTGAGATAATGCTGTTTTTAAACAGTATTGATGATTACCTGCAGGCACTCGTCAGTAATATTAATTAAGCAATAAACGACGAGTTAAAACCGAAACGGGGAGCTGCTCCGTCATCTATAGGGGGTATCGCATGACGTCACCAGATCCCCTACACCCCGCCACGCCTGGCCAGGGTGTAAACATAGCTCACGTGCCTCTTCAGACGCGCGAAGAGCAAGTTGGCGACGTAATTCGACGCGGAACCGAGCTGTGCCAGCTCCTCTGAACTCACCAATGACAAGTTCAGCGATGATTGCAGCTACTGTCGGAGCGTGGAAGCATCTGCCATGCCCCGAATCTATTTCCTCGTTGCTCAGTATTGTAGGACCCGATGTCAACGAAAATTAACACGCTGTATGCAGCTGAAGAAAACTGAACTGGGCTCGCGTTCTCGTCGCCGCGTAGAAGACAGCGCGCGCTGCATCCGTCTGCTGGTAAAGGCGGGGTTTTTGAAAGACACTAGGCCCTTACGTCACATACGCAGGGTGGCCCGCGTTTTTAAATGTGATTCCAGAATCGGCTACCAATTTACCAACTTTAAACTTTGTTTTTTGTTTAAAAAACTAAATGACTAATTTTCGTATAATTTTTCACATATCACCACGGTACCGACGGGAACACATGTTCAAGGTTTTATTGAAATCGGTGAATATCGAAAAACGTTGGCCAGGCCTTGAAGGTTGAGCAATCGTGGTGAAATTCAAACATGCTTTAGTTCAGGGACCGGCAATTTAGACAGAGGGCGGAATTGCATGAGGGCGACACAACGGGAGATAGGGGGGGGGGGGGAAGGGCACGAAAAATGGTAGAGGGGCTCTGCAGGCATAGCGTTAAAATTCGGCGAATTCACACTACTCTGTACCTCAAAAATTAGAAATCATTTTTTTTCAGCACACATGTCACGAAGTTGCAATCATACATAGGTGGAAAACGAGAATTTTATTTGAAATTAGAATTGCCACGTCGGCCGTCACATAGGAACAGAAAATGGCGCGCAGCGGGGAACCGTAAGTTGCCGACCCCTGATTGATTGATTGATTGATTGACCCCTGCTTAGGATGAGTCACACATTAGGGAATGGGGCCCCCAAGCCCTTTGCGTATGGACGCTTTGGGTCAAGCAGGAGTGAAGCGTTTTCGAACAGGGTCTGCGACGCTTTGGACACTCTCCCTATTTTAAGTCACTTGTCTTGGCCGAGAGCCGTCGCTTCACTGGGTGTTGTCACGTTTGTCTGACACAAAGCTTTTGGGGCAGGCTTTGGGGCTCCCGCTAAACTCGAGAAATAGCGTTCCCAACGCAATACCTAGACTTTTGGGGCCCCTATTCGAAAACTCCCTATTGAGTAGTGCAATAAAATGCAAACACGCTTGCGATTTAATGATAATCAAATGATTTTTCTCGCGTGGTTGACTTAGGAAAAAGAAAATGTGACATGGCAAGGATTTTCACGTATTGTAGGCATAGCCAAGGCATCCGGATTCGCGGCTTTAAAATTTACATTACTGTGAATAGATGCTTGGAAATACCTCCACTGGCATGTTAAATAACCACAGGTGGTCGAAATTGCCGCAGCCCTCCACTACGGCGTCTCTCATAATCATATGGTGGTTTTGGCACGTTAAACCCCGTAAATCAAGACCTCCACTTGACTTAATTTCTTTTTCATCGTTAGCATTCGTGCATGTTCGTCCGTGATAAATTTCTTGATAGGACGTGTTGCGTTCGAATTGAAAAGCGGCAGTGCTTATCGAACTAAAAGTTTTTATTTTTTTGTGGCTGCACATAAGTGGAAGGCGCCGGCGTCAACAGCTGGATTCTGTTGCGAACGCCAGCTTTGTTTGAAAGCCGTGACCGGCGAGCGCGTCGCAGTGAGTGGGTCTGGATATTCGAGGCTGCATCGGCGTCCATAGAAGTGCTGCTGCCTTCACTCCGATGTAAAGTGCTGTGGTGTTTCTTCGCGTCTCGGCAAACGCGTGGTTTCCTGCGTTAAGGCCTGACCACACGAGTGCGCGTTGCATCCCGGCAATGCGTGGCTTGCTGACGTCATTATGATGAGAGAGGGGAGCGCAGCGTAGCTCAACGCCGACTAAATTTAGTCGGCGTTGCGTAGCTGCACTTTCCTCTCTCTCAAAGGAGAGGGCGCCGCGTCATAAAGCCACGCGCTGACGGGCAGCAACGCCCACGTGTGGTTAGGCCTTTAGAGTTGGCGTTCCGCACTCTACCGCCAACTGTCCCCGTGCGTCTTCAGTGTTCAAAATGAGATGAATGTTGGCGACCCTCGTATATAGTGGAGCTGAAAAAAAAAACCAAAAAAGCAGCGCGAACCACCGGGACCACAGGAAATAAATTATTCGCTGTCTGTCTTCGTGGTTTGGCTCGCGACATTTCTCGTTTCCTAGGAAAATGTGCCAACGGACCCAAATAAGCATTCGAGCCGATGGAAAACGACGCTGTGGCTCATTGCGAACGACATTGTAAGTACGTCTTCGTGCACTTGAGAACAGCGCATGTCCAATCGCATTTGGCGTCGTCAGTTAGCCCTTGAACTGGATCCCAAGTATATGGTTCCGGCACTTTGAGCAACGCTTCTTGCGGCTGTGTGCAGATTTTTTTTTTAACCCGAAGATGTCTGAACTCTTGATTGTGCACTGAAGCGCCGCTGCTTGTAAGTCATCACGCCGTCACTTCGTTCTACACCCGTGGCAATGCACTAGCACGACAGAGTCGCGAGAGATGGTGTCTGCGCTGGATGACAGAATGCACCTCCATAACGGGAACACCCATCCAACGTGTCTTGGAGGCATTGAAGACGGAAATTGGTGTTCCACTGGCTGGTCCACTATGATCATAGCTGTCACTTCATCTGCGCTACAGGTGGCCCTGCCGACGTGGAATGGTCGAGCGCCCTGTTGACCTTCCGTGCCTTTTCTGGCTCAAGCTCAAGGCGGGAAGCTCCCGAGGCTCTCGGCGAAGAAGGAGGCGAGCGCTACCAGGATTGTAGTCTGACTGGTGCTGGCCGCGGCCGCCCGGTGTCCGCGCCACAGCTTGAGCGATACGGCTGGTGCACGTGCACCCAGGGCCTTGGCAGGCAGCGACCGAGGGCGCCTGCGCAGAAGGAGCGGGGGAATTAAGAGTCAATCGCGTCACTCGCAAAGCTTTCGTTTGAAGTGTCAGTGAATGGTAAATGATTGATTCAGATTTATAGCCAGTTGAGCGTCATGAACTGCCGCCTCATCGAGATATCTCAAGAAGGAAGGAAAATAGGAGGAAAAGAACGGCAGGGAGGTTAACCATGCCTATAGACAGCCGGTTTGCTACCCTACGCATGGGATGGGGTTAGGGGAGATTAACGATAAAGAGGAGAGAGAGATAAACACAGCACATTCGGCAGCACACGCACGCACAGATATCTGAAGAGATGCTGATACACGGGACGGTCACAAATCGCAGCGCTTTCGGGGGGGAAGACACGGTCTACCTGTGGCAACTCACAGAAAGATTGATTTAGAAATATCGGGGCAGGAATGATCTAACGATGATCGTCGAAGTTTATACGTGCTCAGCATTTCGTTACCACGCACGCACACTATAGATAGCACAGGTGTACTAATTTACTTACTCCATCGACATTGCACGCAACGGGCAAGGCCATCATCAGCAGCATCATCAACAGAGCCGGAGGCGTTACCTGTGGAGCCGCACCCCGCCGCGGTGGTCTAGTGGCTAAGGTACTCGGCTGCTGACCCGCAGGTCGCGGGTTCAAATCCCGGTTGCGGCGGCTGCATTTCCGACGGAGGCGGAAATGTTCTAGGCCCGTGTGCTCAGATTTAGGTGCACGTTAAAGAACCCCAGGTGGTCAAAATTTCCGTAGCCCTCCACTACGGCGTCTCTCATAATCATATGGTGGTTTTGGGACGTTAAACCCCACATATCAATCAAACCTGCGGAGCTGCGTAAGGTGCAAGCGTGTCAAATGCGTATGGTATTGCATTAGATGTTTCACGCTGACATCGCAGGTGTCGTTGCCGTTCCCTCGTTTGTTTTTTTACGTGCTTGTTCTTTCGCGCTGTTTTTACACTCAGATCCACGGTGTCACGCCAAGCAAGTTGTGTACTGACTGGGTCTATTTAAGCAGCCCACACTTCACTAAGGGCTGCGTCACAATTCATTGTCATCAACAAATGTGATTTATATTTGCTGGGTACGTGGTCTACGAGTGGAGAGACGGACGCTACATCCGTTGTGACGAGCTAATTTGAATCACGTGGAGTGGTGAATCAACGTCGCGCCCTATTCTTTCACAGTAAACAGTTTTAGGAAGCTTTGGAAACAGGTTACGGAAAGACGGCAACACGGAACCGGCTGACGAGTGCGCATGCGCGACCATTGTACGCGCATACGGAAAGGAACCGTGTCGTATTTCCGTAACCTGTTTCCGTAGCTTGCGAAAACTCTCTAGTGAGAGGGCGCTACGCCGAGTGTGCACGCCACGCGCTGTAGAGCTCCAATGCTTTAGTGTGGTCACACCTTGGAGGGACAATAAAGAGGAACAATTACTCGGTTTAGATCGACAAACTGCACTCGGAGAACTCCGCCACATGGCCCCGCCGCGGTGGTCTAGTGGCTAAAATACTCGGCTGCTGACCCGCAGGTCGCGGGTTCGAATCCCGGCTGCGACAGCTGCATCTCCGATGGAGGCGGAAATGTTGTAGGCCCGTGTGCTCAGATTTGGGTGCAAGTTAAAGAACCCCAGGAGGTCGGAATTTCCGGAGCCCTCCACTACGGCGTCTCTCAAAATCATAGCGTGGTTTTGGGACGTTAAACCCGACCAATCAATCAATAAACTCCGCCACATGTTTCGCTGTCATACGTTCATTAATAGCCGAGAAAGTCGAGGTTCAAACTTAGTTTTTAAACTTTGCACCAAAATTTCCGCGTGTGACGTAAGGAATTTCACAGTGTACTTTCGTTTTTTTTTTTTTGGGGGGGGGGGGGTATTGGCTCGATGAAATTTCCTGAAACTTCGTACGCTAAGTCTATGGCACCCACAGACTACAATGTACTTCATTTTTATCGACTGGAAAGTGCTTATAGGACACCCAGTAGATGCCTTCAAAATTTCTTTCGTCACGGTGTTTGACGCGGGAATCTCAAGATGGCGTCGCCAGCCTCATTTTTTTTTCGCGCGTTTTCTCGCTTACCAAGCGTGTTATCGCGATAAGAGTGGTGTTCACGGTATTGTCAAATTGCATTTTACAAATGCGCTAAAAATAGTTTCGCTCTTTATTGTCCCGTTTAAAAGAGAAATAGACGCAGACGGCGAACGTTGACTGCAACTGTTCCTTTCTGCAGAGAAGAAAAGTGGTTCACTACAGCACTGCCAGGGTGCACAGCAAACGTTTCACGTCGCATAGTGGCGAAAATTCAGAGAACTCTCAATTTCCGGGTGGGGGGAGGGAGGGGGGTTCACACACATGTTTTGCAACACCGATGAGTTTTATGGCGGGTCTCATGGAGCCATTCCATGAAAAGAAGGCGGGCCACGTGTGCTCACCAGGTGGAGTCCAGGCGCACCCATAGATCGTTGAACTTCCTTGGCCTGGAGGTGGTGGGCGGCGACGAGAGGAAGGGCCTCTTCTTGGCCTTCCGGCGCCGCCATCCGGGTGCCTGGTCGGCGGCCGACTGCTGCTGCTCGCCCAGCACCTCCGCAGGGTCCGGCCACGAGCTCTCCTGCTCGCCGCCCTTCTTCACCCTGGAAGCCCGAGGGAGCATAGTGCACACGATCGACACCTGCCTGGCTCACGGGTACAATGTCATTTGGCCCTTCAAAATAACGCAGGAAGGCACTACGCCCTCGAAGGTCTGAGTTTCTTTCTTTTTGTCCTTATGCCAAAGGATGTACACGACTGGCGAAAGTAAAAGAGCTGGGCCTTGCTATAGCTCGGACGGCTTACCAGCTTCTGCTTTAACGAAAATAATATGAATTTCAAGAGCTCGTTTTTTTTAATAGACACAACATTATAATTAGTACTAACAGACAAGAAAACCAAGGAAAGTATAGCGCATTTGTTGTTTTGTAGTCATTATGGTGTAAATGTAAATAAAGTGAGGTGGACAAAAAAATCAATCGAAGGCCGTAGCTACTTCGGTCCCTGCCGGCGGCAAGTCATCTTTTCGTCCAGTTTACTTTCTTTTCATTTACACCATAACGACTACAAAATAACATGCCCTATACTTCTTTTGGCTTTCTTATCTGTTAGGTCTAGTGAAGATGTCCGTACAGTATACTTTGTATTGACTTGTGCTATGTACGGCCTGCGTGCCGAACTGTCGTAGGAGCAGAAGCCTTTGTCAGGCCACATGGCCTTTGGCTTCGGCTTCCTTTCTGTTATAAACAGAAGAAATAAAGTGAATTCAAATTCAAAATTCAGATGCCGTGTCTAGCAAAGAACAACGATCTCTTTATGTTCATTCATATAATGACGATATCGTTCTGCCAGACTGGTATGGATGTAACAACACCTTGGTTTGAGCGAGTTGGTCAATCATAAAAATCTGGACGCCGTCAGGTATAGTATGCTAGGAATTGCTGGCCATCTGCCAGTTCGTGAAAAGATCACGTGCTTCGTGACGGTAGAAGCCAGAAAAAAAAATACTGTTTCACTCTCGCCGTCGTGGCTACTGACGGCGCTGACTAACAATGCCGGGGTTTAGGTGCACATGTGTGCCCCGTAAAGTAGACGGTGGATCACCGCTGCTGTAGCTCAGTTTGTAGAGACCTGTTGATTCGAGAGCAGCAGCGGCAAGCTCTCTTTTCTTCCGCTTTACTTACTTAATAATTATTACAAATATCGTCCCACTTACTTTCCTTGGCCTTCCCTGTTAGTTCTCATTGATAATTATGTTTGAGTGATTCCCTGTAGGGAATCGCTAAAGCAGGGAAGCAGTAATTAGGACTAACAGACAGTGGAGGACTATTTTTACACGATAACGTTAGAGAGCTAGTTGTGCAGACATTCCGGTGCTGGCATCATTAGATGTAAGCGGAAAAATCATCGTACTGAATGTGAAATAGCGCGCCGAGACGACCTTCAACAATATGCGTTGCAGCCATCTTATCCGTTATTTAAAAAAAAATCGAGAAAGATGTTATTTTAAGATAATGAAAAAATTGTCAGCTCTTGTGAGAATTGAGCCCAGGCCGTCTGTGTGGCAAGCGGGTGTTCTACCACAGAGCTGCGACATTGCTTGACGCTGCGTCAAAAAAAAAAAATCATTAATTAAATACTTCATGAATGCAGAATATATGCGTGTTGTTATGGTACCCCAGACATGCGCAATAATTGCTTTTTAATTGATAATTGTACAAGCATGAACGCTCAACCTTGAGCAACATAGGTGGGCGCTGCGGATGGGGTCGGCCGTTTCAAGTACCCGATGCCGTTAAGAGCGGTCAAATAGACAAATGTACAGACATACAAACCAAAATTTTTGCGTCGAAGGTCCCCAAGAAAGGCTGTCGTCTTTAAAAAAATCAACAAGAAAACACTACATGAATGCCATCTAGTGGAAGGATCCTCCTTCAAGGGCCCCTAAACCACTCGGCGCTCAGAGACGAGGGAGTGGTTTCTTCCTCGACTTCACTACCCTTCCTACGGACGATATTTCCTCCTCGCCACCTGTTTCTTAAAGCGCGGGGACGACGCGAGCACTAGGCGATAAGCCGACCAAGATTTCACGTTCGTCGGCTGCATGCTGTCATCTCCGTTTGCGCAATCGGAAACGCACAAAGTGAAGTGAGATCAGTTGATCGCGAATGACAGTCATGCGAGACAAGAAAGGAAAGGATGGACGGCTGCGTGGCACACGTGGTGCCCCTCTCCCGACTACGCATTGAAAAGCGCAATCCCTGCGCGGTCCAGATTACGGTCGGGCCCGTTATCAGTTTTCTTGCAGTTTTATAGTTGGCGCCTTCATAGATGGCGCTACGATAAGTGGGGGGTCAGTCGTCTCGGCAACAACGCTACGGCAACGCGCGATTTGCTGATTCTGCGTCCTTTTGTTGGCATGTGCAACCGCGCCGTTTTGAAGCCAGGCTTTCTTGTTCGCGTGCGTTTTGTGCTCGTATGTCGACGAAGGTGGCATCGAATTGCCGAGAAGGTGTCTGAGAGCACGTGTTTTGTACCGAACTGTCGTTCTGGCTATCCGACTTGTGTGGATCGAGTCCCCCTCTTCAACTGAGTGCCGTTCGACAGTGGTCGCCTGGAGCAGTGGCGCCGTGCGATTCCG
This sequence comes from Rhipicephalus microplus, assembly GCF_043290135.1. Classification (NCBI taxonomy): domain Eukaryota; kingdom Metazoa; phylum Arthropoda; class Arachnida; order Ixodida; family Ixodidae; genus Rhipicephalus; species Rhipicephalus microplus. Next base: position 10,975,655 of record NC_134709.1, on the reverse strand, counting down.
AAGGCAGGCCGAATCTTGATGTTACGCTGACCGACACTGTCTGCGGTAAGCATTTTTTGAAAGACGCGATTTTAACCGCATAGCACGTGGTGTTTAAAGAACCGACGCTCCTTGACGCGCCAAAAACGCATCTGTGGATGCCATTCCCAACCTTATTTTCGAGCTGTTTTAAACACCTCACACGCTCAAGTGAGCCTAGGAAGCTACTGCGGAAGAAAGAACATCCTGTGCAAGCGCTCAAATGATGTCGTCAGGAAGTTGGCACCATCGGTGTGACGCGTAGACGTTGGCAGGGTTTCTCGTGGTTATTATTGTAACATAGCTGTAGCCAGCAAAATCTGGTTTCATCGTTGATGTATCCTTCCAGACAAGTATTTTATTTCTTTAGTTGCTGCCTCTTGAATCACTTCTCCTGGCTACGCGTTGTTCGCGCCCCGCCGCGGTGGTCTAGTGGCTAAAACACTCGGCTGCTGACCCGTAGGTCGCGAGATCAAATCCCGGCTGCGGTGGATGCATTTTCGATGAAGGCGAAATGCTGTAGGTTCGTGTGCTTAGATTTGGGTGCACGTTAGAGAACCCCAGGTGGTCGAAACTTCCGGAGCCCTCCACTACGGCGTCTCATAATCATACATGGTGGTTTTTGGACGTTAAACCCGCACATATGAATCAATTACGTGTTGTTCGCGGCATTTTCTCTTGCTGCGCGTAATGTAGTCGCAAAAGTTGTCGCACTTGACGCGGAAATTCAGCTGCGGCGGTTACTGCGTGCCTCTCGTGGCCACCGCTATAGCCACCACAGCATTGCTTTGTGTGGGCGATTTGTGCCAACTTCGTTTTTTTTATCGTGGGGCGCGTTGTCGAGCGTGAGTTGAATCACGAAACTTTCTAACTTGATGTTCCCGGAACAAGTCCGGGACATGTAACTCTCCCGACAAGGACGGCGCTTGAAAAGTCGGGACAGTCCCGGGAAATCCGGGATGGTTGGTAATCCCTAGTGGCCCCGCCACGGTGGTCTAGTGGCTAAGGTTCTCGGCTGCTGACCCGCATGTCGCGGGATCGAATCCCAGCTGCGGCGGCTGCATTTCCGATGGAGGCGGAAATGTTGTAGGCCCGTGTACTCAGAATTGGGTGCACGTTAAAGAACCCCAGGTGGTCGAAATCTCCGGAGCCCTCCACTACGGCGTCTCTCATAATCATATGGTGGTTTTGGGACGTTAAACCCCACAAATCAATGGTAATCCCTAGTGGAGGGCTCCTCACGTGGGGCTGTTCACCACGCATTTACGCGTAAACACAGGGGTGTTCTTTGCATTTCACCACCAATGAAATGCGGCCGCCGTGGCCGCATATAGCACGCTGGCTAACGTGTTTTTTAATATAATTTTACTACTTTTTACTGTTGGTTTAAACTGTCCTGTGTTTAATTTTATTTTGCCGTTTTTGTTGCCATGGGATATGGGGCTTTATCAAACTGTTTTATACAGCCTTTTTCCTCTGTCCCAGCCATTTACTGTACAACTGTACGTGGTAAATAAACTAAACTCAAACTTGTATGCATGGAACGCGGAACGTGCGGGAGCACTGGCGCGTAAGCTGATTTGTCACGCGGTATTTCTTTTGTATTTCGCGGGCATTTGTAGTTAGCAGAAAACACTAATAATTAACAGATATAAAGTTCGAAGCTGTCTAGTCGGACGTTTTGCAAACCGCACTACAACTTTCTCGTTAAAATAGTTTATCCATGCATCTTCGTTCCTTGAAAAGTTAGTTAATGAAACTGATCTAATTAAGCAATATTTTAGAATATATAGTCTAACTCCAGGCAACGGTCATCAACGTGCATTTGGTCGCGTCGTGATTGCGTGTGTTGGCATATTTTTAAACTCTGGCTAAAGATAGCTGGGGCACCGTGTATAAATTTTGAGGTTCTTTCCTATAGATCTTCACAAAGCGCATAAAAGTGGTTCTCGAAGCCAGAAATTTCATGGGTATAAAGCAAAACATCTCGCATTGTAAGATAATGACGCCCACGTTTTATAGACGGAGTAATTTGAGCGTGCATTTACGTTGCACTACAATTTTTAGAAGCCGTTTTGCCACTAAGCACCATATCAACCGACGGCGCTATAGTTGTCCATGACACGAGCTTCGCTGTATGAGAAGTTCTCCACGGCTATACGCTCGCTAGCTTCTTATCTCTTCGGCACCACAATGCTGCTCCTGACGACTGTGGTGGTAAAATGCGCTTCAATAACTGGTAGATGGAGACTCCAATCCCTGGTCCCTTAATGTAAAATCTCGCAATTTTTAGCGGCAAACTTGCTGGAATAAAAATTACAGAAGAATGAAGAAGGAAAGAAAACAAAATAAAAGATGGGAAGAAAAAAGGACAGACAGAAACAAAAGGGGAAAAACAAACAAAGCAAGTGAAGTAAAAATAGAAAACACCAGAAAAAAATAAATATATTTACAATGACTGATGATGTACATTTGCCCACGTCGTATACATTAAGGAGAAGCGGTGAGGTACAGCGCTTGATGGTGGTTGCAGATAGACGCTGTACCTCCCACATTCGGATGCATCTTTTAAAGATGAGATCTCCAGTGAAAGTGTACTCGTGTGTGGCGACTATACATCGACGCCATGCTTGGGCGGCAGGTCTTTATTTTCGTCGTTCATCTTGTCTTGTTTAGTCGGACCGAGAAGGCATCTCCATCATCACCATTCGTTCACTTGAAGGACCCTGCTTGAAGTTTTACAAAAGCCCAGTCGTGATGGTCTAGTGGCTATAAGGCACTCGACCGCTAAATCGATGGTCGCGGGATCGAATCCCGGCTGCGGCGGCTGCATTTTTTGATGGAGGTGGAAATGTTTGAAGCCCACACCGATTTAGGTGCACGTTCAAGAACCCCGGGTGGCCGAAATTTCTGGAGCCCTTCACTAAGGCGTCTCTCATGATCACATCGTGGTTTTGGTGCGCTCAACCCCAGGCATTATTATTACATGTAAAAGTTTCACAAAAGCGTAGCTTTGCCCTTGTGGTGCTAAACATGAGGGAAGTGCGGAGGTGCCCAGCCTTGTTTCTCTTCCTCGTATCTTTCTTTATTTTTTTCTTTCGTAGTCTTTCTGTGTTTATTTCTATTTATTTACATTTTCTTCTGATTTTCTTTTTTTATTTCTCTTCCTATTTCTAACTTGTTTCCTCTTTCAATTTTTTTACGTTGTTCGTGTTTTGGTGTTTCCCTGATTTGATTGATTTGTGGGGTTTAACGTCCCAAAAGTGTTTATGAGAGACGCCGTAGTGGAGGGCTCCGAAAATTTCGACCACCAGGGATTCTTTAACGTGCAGCCAAATCTGAGCACACGGGCCTACAGCATTTCCGCCTCCATCGGAAATGCCGCCGCCGGGATTTGATCCCGCGACCTGTGGGTCAGCAGCCGAGTACCTTAGCCACTAGACCACCGTGGCGGGGCTTGGTGTTTCCCTAGTCATAGTAGTAATGTCCATAGTAGTATCACCATCAAGGCGCTCCGTTCGCGCGAGCTCGCGCTCAGTATATGCTACAGCTGGCGATGCTATATATGTGTAGTTTTACCAGGGTTACGCCATGTGACGACGACAGCATACGATCACAGGATACGACAGGGCCAGCTCTCTAAAGTGACTCGCGCTTAAAAAAAGCGGGAGGGGGAGGGGATGGCACTTTGGTGGACGTCATAGTATACACGCATGCGTACTCACTCCGGTATGCTTCTCGTGGCCGCGATGTGCTCCACGTCATACCCGCCCTGGCGCACGAAGTCCAGCACTGTGTTGTTTCCCAGGAAATGGCCTGCGGCGCCACGCAACACGGATGAGCCGCAGCAACACCACTTGGTTAACAATGGCGCTTTTAAATACTCTCTAGTGCAAAACAATAAGCGCATTTACACCGATAAAACAATTCCCTGAAAAAAAAAAAACACTTGTTAACTTCGACATCGTGAGCTCATGCGTTGAAATAGTCTGAAGGTCAGTGAATATCGCGCCGAAAGCCGGAGACCTGAACGAAAGTTGACGTCAGAATTAATAAGTTGTCTTTCCTTAGTCCCGCTTGTCGGCCACGTCGGCTCATGAATCGGACAGTGTTATGCTTTACTAGTAACTGAGGAGACAAGTAACCCCCACCGCGGCGGTATAGTGGCTAAGATACCCGGCTGCTGACCCGCAGGTCGCGGGATCGAATCCCGGCTGCGCCGGCTGCAGTTTCGATGGAGGCGGAAATGCCGTAGGCCCGTGTGTTAAGATTTGGGCGCGCCTTAAAGAACCCCAGGTGGTTGAAATTTCCGGAGTCCTCCACTACGGCGTCTCTCACAATCATATGCTGGTTTTGGGACGTTAATCCCCACACATCAATCAATCAGGAGACAAGTAAATCAATTTATGCATGTGAGCGATTTTGGAGGCCTTAGCAGAGGCTCTCGAAACATAAAGGCCTGACTACATGCGCGAGTTGCAGCGTGTCAGCGCGTGACTTTTTGCCGCGGCGTTGACGCGTTGCAACGCGTACGTCTAGTCGGGCCTTGAAGGACGTCGCGGCGAGTGAGCGCGCGAACCTCGACAGCGACGTCGCCGGTTGCATTTTCGGTTTTTCTCGCGCGTTTTCTGGTTTTTGAAGCGTCTCCTCGCGCCGTGTTTTTTTTTTTTTGTAACAGCCAGCCAGTTTAAGACGCCGTCGTAAATATTTTAGTTTGTGTATAAAAAACTATCACCATTATTAACGTGCATGTGCTACAAAATTGGGCGAATCCTACTTTTTACCGCTGGTGGACTAAAAACGAAGACAACAGACGGGCGGCATGTACCGATCCAGATTTTTAGCAGGCCCGTAGCCGGAAATTTTTTTCGGGTGCGGGTGGGGAAAGTTGCACTTGTTGGGAACATTAAGAACACCTGTTTCTTTATCATTTTTTCTCGGTAAAACACCCCCTCTATCCGAATTTTTGAGGTGGGGGGGGGGGGGCTAAGCTTTCTCGGGTCTCCTGGCTACGACCTTATTTCTAGGCCGACGTAAAAAAAAAAGCTTCTAAGAACTGTTGGGATTAAGCCAATGAATAACGCCGTGGCCACATCTTTCCGCTCTCAAGCATCATTATGGCGCGCTTCAGTGGTACGTATACAACGGGAGAATTTTACGGAACGGGAAATGCAGCGCCGGCTGCGAGAAAACCCCCAATCGATAGAAGATCTACGCGAATGACGTGTCCATAATATCTATGGGATGCACGAACGCTTGGTTTCAGCGAGGGTTTCTGTCTCTGGAGTTTGGACATCCGCTTCATGTCTGTGACTGTCTGTAGTTTCAGTCGAACCTATATGCGCTGAGGGGCAACGATGGATGGATGGATGTATATGGCTGTACCCTTTAGATCGGGCGGTGGCTAGCGCCACCAAGCCGTAATACTTAATAAAACAAAAACTAGATTTATTTTTTCCCCTTAAATAGTGAGGTTGAGGACTGATACTTTGCAGTGAAGGGTTTAATTTTCACTCTAGCCTTGACTTCAGCCACCTATCAGATAACCTCCTTCTAGTTAATTGTACCCGCTTAAAGTCTATTTTGCCCTCACTGTCCCTAAACCCCAGTGGTTTGAAAAACACCATATATAAACCATCTAGTCAACAACATATAAACCATCCAACATATAAACCATCTAGCGCCACCTAGCCAAAGCCTAGCAATAGCCTAGAAGCAATCAGGTTGGACTTCGCTCATCTTCGCTGTTTCAAGCCATGCACGACTAAGTGCAAGCCAACGTCTAAGTTAAGAATTAATCATTAATTGATTCATTCAATAATTAAGAATTATTATTTGAATAATTAGTGTGTGTGTTTGTGTAGAGAAGTAAATTGCTAATGCAAGTAAAACAATTTCCCTTTCTTAGTCTTTCTATAAAAAGAAGCGAATCGGAGATTTCACCAATCCGCAAATGCACTTCTCTGCTATGCATATTCGCCTTATTAATGGCGGCACTGGCGGTGCTTCAAGTGGAAATGAGGTCCTAGTTGCTCGTGCCTGTTACCCGTGTCTATACCAAGAGAACCGAGGGTACATTTTGCACGTCATAGCGCAAGCAAGCTGTGCTCGAATGCATTGCTTTTAGTAAGACGCTAGCTGCCATTCGTACGAAAAACTGCATAGCAGAGAAGCACACTTGCGGTTTAGGAATTTCTCCAATTAAATGTAGTAACTTTACCCCAGGAACGTCTCATTGTTGCATCTGTTCACCACGGCGCAGACCTTAGTTTGCTTGTTTTTTTTTTTTGTCTTCCGCGGAAAATGGGGAAGGGGTTTAGAAGTTGAAGGTAAAAAAAAGAAAAATACTACTTCTGCAGCTCTTGTTGAATTGGAACAAATTCGTGTTTCTCAACGTTTAGTTCTGGGGCTTGTCTCGAGTCCTCTTTCCTGGCTCAAATAATTCGAGGAAAGGATAGACGGTCCGCAAATTATCCTTGCCCACTTCCCGTGCAGAAAGCGTGTCCCCCGTTCTAATTCAGGAAACCGACGCGCGGAAGGAAGTTTTGCAGTCACTACGCCGCTACCACCACCAACACAAGCTGCTTTTGTGTGTTATTTTCTTTCTTTTTCCTCGCTGGCTAAAAAATTTTATCGCAGCAAACTATGGTCGCGAAAGTTCACACCGCGCGATCGCTTAGGCGTGCTGTTGGCGTTTTGCTTGCGGGCCTTTTTCATGCGAGGACGCGCCCCAGTTGCTAAAAAACAAAAAAAAAACACACACACACACAAACGGATGGAAACATCATCTACATTGTTTTTTTTATGTCTTTCTTTTGTTATGTTCTGCTTTTTTTCAGTTGTCGCGTCCTTGTCATCAACTTCTTCCTTCTACTTGTGCGGCCTCCTTCGTCCGTTTTATTCATATTATTTTCCCGACTTTTGCGCCCGCGCGAAGTATAGTGCTGGTCGGTGCTTTCAGGGAACACGGAAAAGCAAACGTGAAAGATCGTTTTTCGTTTTCTCTCTCTCTCTCTTTGGCAGAAGAGCGTGCGCAGATGCTGTTCTGCTAAGTGACGAAGAAAAGGTGTGCCGCCTTATGTTGGATGCAAAAAAAAAATCACAAAGAAAGAAGGACACCGGAAACGAATGGGCGCGAAAATCGGGTTGAAGAAATCCACGTGGCACCACAGTGGCTGCAACCACTTCAGCGCCGGCGCGACCCTTCTCATTCTTTACTTTTGTTTGTTTGTAACCTCCCTGTCCTTCCTCATTTATTCCTCCTTCTCCTCCTTTGTTCGTTTGGTTCTTGCACTACGACGTATAGCATTTCGCTCCAGTTGGCGTTGGAAACAGAGTTCTTATACAAATGGCACACATACTGGCGCACGCGTTTGGTTTTTGTATTCTGGTGTCCCTCAAGTTAAGGTTGCAGCGCGAGGTAAGACACACGCACACTCTCTCTTCCTCTCCTTTTTTCCCTATTTTTTTAACCTTGAGCTGGAACGTTAAGCAACGGACCAATTATCCCGGAGTCTCACACTGCTAATTTAGCAAGCGAAAAAGCGAAAAAGCTCAACTGTTTCGAGCTTTCTGAGCAGTAACTTAAGTTTGCCGTGTTCCAAATCCGAGCAGCATCGTAGGGACTCGACGTTCACAGACAGAATCAAGACCGAGTCGCCCGATGAAAGGAACGCGTCTGCATGACGTCTGCCCGACGTGACGCCACCTAGCGTCGACAAGAGAAATTTAAGAATATCCAATAAAATTGCTTTGCCGTTAACACTTTCCATGCTCAAGTCTGTAAGAACTTCAACGTAGCTCAAGTTCGGCGCGTAATGAATGCTGGCGATGTCTTCATTCGAGCTGGCGACCTGCTTCCGGCCGACCACCTTCTTGCTTGCACAGCTAACTAGCCTGCATCGTTGTCTCCGATGCTGACTGTTTTGCCGGCTACGTGAGGGAGAGAGAAAGAGAGAGAAAACCTTCATTTCTGCACGTTAAGAGACACTCCTCGTAGGGTGAAGCCCTTCGTTCAGGGCCCCATTGGCTCGCGCCACTCCACGTGTCATCTGTATCATCCGACGCTGCTCCTGCGACACTGGGCGAAAATAGTAATGGTACTTAAGATGACCGCTGTCTGCTTAGCTGTCTGTTTAGCCGTCTACGATGGATATTGTAACACACTCGCTGCTGATCACTGAGAGGACAAGTATCAGTGAGAGGATCAGTATCAGTGAGAGGACAAGATCAAGTGGCAACAAAATAAGGCGAACGAGACCAGCAAAGCAATGTGACCTGCTCCGAAGGCGAAAAAGAAGCTCTGTCCTGGGTTGGCCCTGAGTAGCCGTAGCACGCGGTCGCCCATGCGGTGGTTTCGCTTGTAGATCAGCTCGTGCCGGAAGTACCGGTCTATGTCCCTGGCCAGCCGGAGCTCGCGCGCCGACAGCCGCAGGGAGGTGTTGGCCAGCGGGGGAACCTGCGCAGTGTCCCTGCACCAACAACACACAAGACAGCATACATAGCGCAACGCCTACATTCTGAGAGGGGAAAAAAATGGGCTCTGGTGGGTACCAGAAAAAAAAAATCTGCGCGAAAGACCGAGCACAAGAAAAAGGAGGACACAAACAATGGCGCTGACTTACAATTTTTTTATTTGGGCATAACACATACAGGGTTTGCCCGCGAGGTAAGGCAAAAGGACGACTTAAACCCCCTGACTAGGCCGTACCTCGCTGGGGCAGCAGAGACAGCGGATTCGAAAGTTGCAATTTCGCTAGAGCACAATAAGTCAACATGAACATAATCACTAGTACAATAAGAACATGATCGCTAATTACAGTAAGAACGTAATGTCAGTAATGATATAGTAACAACAAAAACATAATCACTGAGCAACAAGAACATAACAATGCAGTGACCAGTAATGCCTACTTACAGTAACACTTAGTACCAATGCTAATGAAGTAACCAAAGATATTAACATTTACACAACACATCCAATTCCGAAGCAAAAAACATGTTCATTATTGACTTCATTATTCGATAACACCGCAAATAGATATATTTACGCAGTCCCAAATGAAAGAAAGAAGGAAAAATGATAAACAGCGATAAAAGTCCGAACAAACTACTGTGATTAAAAAGAAACTATCAGCACCCTCACTGCCAACCATGCACATGGCGCATTCAAGCATCTGACATATAATTTATTTTCCTGTCAAAGCAACTGAAGCCCACTCGCGCACTCACGCGCTGCCGAGCCTTGCTATATATAACGCCTCCGAGGTTTCTCGTGTCAGCTGGTCCCGACGACGCCTGACAACCGTGCAGCGCTGGTACTCGGCAACCACTGCATTCCCGAGATCTAGATGAGCATGTCTCACGCCATGAAATCTCGCAAGAAGCGCCAAACGGGTCCTTGCGTTAACATTGTTGACGGCTCTCCACGACACCTACACCTGCTTCCGTTCAGAGAGGAGCATTTCTTTTCCACTACGATACTTTCTTACAGCTTCCTCCGTTAAAGCGATCTTGTCCTTTTCTCCGGAAAGCTTTTTTCACTGCATAAAAAGTCGCTATGTTAAAAAGCCGCCTTAACGAGCCACATGTGCAGCGGGAAAGCTTCTTCCGTTTCCGTGAAAGAACTCTCCTTGAATAAGAGCGGCTTATAGCGCTCATTAGCGCAAGGAATCGGGTGCATAAAAAAGTTAGTTAGCACGCTTGGAAAAAGGTACGGACTTTATTACTCGTAGTCACTTGTTCTTCCTTTCTTTCTTTCTTTCTTTCTTTCTTTCCTTCTTTCTTTCTTTCTTTCTTTCTTTCTTTCTTTCTTTCTTTCTTTCTTTCTCCCTCTCTTTCTTTCTTTCTTTCTTTCTCTCTCCCTCTCTTTCTTTCTTTCTTTCTTTGTTAAAGTAGAAACAATCAACCTCCTCAAAGAAAGACGCGAAAAGACAGACAGCAGTAGGAGCAAGACGATCTAATGAAGGGACTGCACAGACAATTACTGTTGTAGTGAAACTGAAAGCTGCACCATGGTGACGAGTTGTTGGGTATATTGATGTTCAAACCTCAGCGAATACAAAGGGCACAGACAGAGCGAAGTTGTAAAGAACTGTCCATATTGTACAAATTGTGCGACAAGGCATGTAACGGCATAGCTTTAGCCTAAATCTCGAACACTTGTTTATATCTTCGGGAAATTATGTGGGAACATGCGAGATTTGTTGCTAAAATCGTTTCCTGCTTATAGCATCAATCATTTGTTATTAATACTGCTTCCTCGTGTCAGTTCGGCAAGCGTCGCAGTATTTCACGCGAAGTTGTGCTCTGTTAGGCACCATACTTCACGTTGCTGGCACAACAACGTGGAGTTTAGGCACAATTCCAATGGTTCTTTGTTGTGTAAAGATAACAACATTCATGACGTAGAAGCTGTCCGCTGGTGGCACATCTAGCCTTACCAGCAATAGCCCGCCCGGGTGGTTTCTAAAAAATAAAAAAAAAACTTGGGCGTTTTTTAAATGCACAGCGCAGACGGATGAGCAAAAACTACGCGCGCAGGTCGACGGAGCAGTGCACAGTTGGGTCATGGATCACGACCCAAAGTTGGCCCTCCCATCCTTATCTGCCCGAAGTATGTGGGTTCGGTACCTGCCAGCGGCACGTTGTCTCTCGTAGTTTATTTTGCCACGTTTGTATCACGGGACCCCTTCACACGCTATGTGATCCTCGAGCTATACCGAAACGACTGCAAATTCCGCTGTGAAAATGAAAACGCGGAACACAGCACTCGTCTTTGTTCTGCGCGTCTCATATGGTCTTCGTCTAAATCGCGCTGAAGCCTATCCAATTAAGACACTATATCACGTGTTATAGGGGTGTGGAGGCAAACCATCCTATCACTGGGCCACGCATCCAACAGTATGGGAAACCCAGTTGGCAAGCCCATGGATGGATGGATTGATGTGGCTGTACCATTTAGATCGGGCGGTGGCTAACACCACCATTCCGTAATACTTAGTGAACCAAAAACTAGATTTTTTTTTCCTTTAAACAGTGTGGTTGAGGACTGGTACTTTGCAGTGAAGGGTTTAATTTTCACTGGTGCCTTGACTTTAGCCACCAATCAGATAACCTACTTTTAGTTAATTCTACCCGCTGAAAGTCTATTTTGTCCTCCATGTCCCTTTACCCCAGTGTTTTAAACCCCAAGTTTTAAAAACCGGCGACCTCTGGTGGACGGGGCCAAGCTGGCATCTCGCGCCCATGGCACCCTTAATTATAGACACGCCGCCCACGTTGAACGGTTATGCCATCGGCTCACTGCACTGAGGAAAGATGCGAGGCGCCGCTCGATTTTCGTGTTTGTTGAGGCATCTAACGCTTTTGTCTTGATAAAAGGGACATGTTTCTTTTATCCGTGACCTATGCGGGATGCATTTTGATATAGTTTTGCGTTTTTGTTTTTGTTATTTCCATATAGTGTACATCTTGAGCGTACAGTGTGAAACTTGTTTCCACATACGTTTTTTGTACGTGCCAGATATGTAACCCCAACTCCTGCCTTGGCCCTTGGGCTGACAGTATGAATAAATAAATAAATGAATAAATAAATAAATAAATAAATAAATAAATAAATAAATAAATAAATAAAATAGCTGTTTCGTTTACATGGCCGCGTCGCTCGTGGCGCATCCTCTGCTGCGCCCCTGACGCGCGTGCAACGGTGTCATTCGTACCTGCGGAACACCACGGCGTCGAGGTCCCCGCAGTTGTAGTGCCGTATCAGGTCGTCGGCTCCGTAACCCGAGCGCTGCGCGCCGCGCCGGGTGCGCTCGTGCTGCCGCAGCGTTTGGTCCAGCGCGAACAGCACCTGCGTGCAAGGAAGCTCGTCGTCATCAACTGTATGACCTTGTAAACTCGTCGCTTGTAATCATACGCCCACAGGCGTGCACTATAAGAAAGACTCCCTAAACATGGAGTGGAGGCAGATTATTGTTGATCCTTCCTTCACGGGAAACGGTCATGTAAGAGAGAAGTGAAAGAGTACAATACAATACAATACAATACAATACAATACAACACAGCACAATATAGATTTATTTCCAGAAACACACCCCATCTTCCCTTCCACCCAAGAGCAGACTTATCCAAAACAAAGTTACTGGTTCCAATGAGTTACAACGTGAGCACCAGAGAAGACACGCACAAGAGAACTCCTCGTCTTCTCATCGATTGCTGGATACCGTGCCGACCGGTTGTGCCCTCGCGATCTCCGACGTCAGCGTAGCTCTGGCCGACTGGGCTGGCCCTACGTCATCTCCTGACGCCGCCGACCTCCGACGACAGTGTAGCTCTGACCGACTGGACTTGCCCTACGCCATCTCCTGACGCCGACAAGAGCTCTCGCAAGTGGTGCCCCGTCCTCGGACTCCGG